>NW_027476091.1:1957500-2257500 GCF_051020955.1 Megalopta genalis | reverse complement strand
TTCTTCCGCAGACCGGTAAAACAAATCAAATACTCAAACGTAGTAAAGATAGAAAAAGCAACAATCACAGCTAAAAACATTCACACTAACGAAACTGTTGAAATCCCCCCCAAAAAGCTAGTAAAATATCTAGGAGTACAACTGGATCATCTACTAAGACTGAACAAACACCACATTACGCAACTGGACAAAGCCAGAAGAACCTTCAAAGCTAACTCTAGACTTTTCTACAACAAAAATCTTTCCACCAAAGCCAAACTTATTTGCTACCAGCTATTAGTTAGACCCATATTAACGTATGCCGCACCCATATTCTGGAACACCGGGCCAACAATTATAGAAAAAATAAGAAGATTTGAAAGATCATGCTTAAGAACATGCCTCGGCCGATATAGAACAGCTGAATCAAATTACACCAAAAGAATCAGTAACATTAAAATATACACAAAAGCTGATATACCAAGAATAGACTGCTTCAACTTAAAACTCACCCGAAATTACTTCAGCAGGATTGGCCACACCAAAAATCAAATAATAATAGACACAATGAAAACGGAAGAAGAGACGACCCCCAACAAGTTAAGCTCAGGTTACATACACCCAGAGCTGTTCCTCTTCTGTGACCATAATGGAATAATCCAAGATCAACATAACTTACCCATAATCTACCATAGGAATAGACACTCCGCTAATAAGAAAATCAATCCAGACGACAACAAATACATACGAGAACAATCCAACTACTCAACAGCACTCTCTATCAAGGATAAAATGGACAGGGATAGACTAAACAAAGATTACTCCTGGCTAGCTAACGACGCCAGGCACATTGACGAACTCCGCAGAAGAACCCGTAAAAAGTGAAAAAATAGACTAAGTTCCGGAAAAACAAAGGTCATTAGTTATTATCAGTGATTGTCTTAAGACCTGTATACAATCCTTAAATAGCGCAAAATGCTTAACAGCAACATTAGTTTTAAGTTCCCTTGTAAATAGATCCTCCGAACCCTAACCCACCCATCCCAACTCCTCACCCCACACCTACTGCCTTATTTATTTATGTTTTAATTAGCCGTTTTAATTAGCAAACGCCGTTTCCGGAACAATCGAAGCGTGCGACGGAAGTCTTAGAAATAATTCACAGCGATGTCTGCGGCCCCATGCGAACGCACTCACACGCAGGTAACAGATATTTCGTCACGTTCATTGACGATTATTCTAGGTGGTGCGAAGTTCGGTTTATAAGGTCAAAGGACCAAGTATTTGATGCGTTCCGAGAATTCAAGAACTATATATAAAATCAGACCGGTCGCAAGATGAAATTCCTACAATCGGATAATGGGAAGGAGTATATAAATTCGCGGTTTGATAAATTCTTAAGCGATAACGTGATTAAACGTAGGTTATCGGTCGCATACAATCCACAGCAAAACGGGGTAGCCGAGTGGAAGAATCGGACGATAGTAGAAACGGCGAGATGTCTAATCGCGCAATCCGGTCTACCGCGATCTTATTGGGCACAAGCCGTATCGACGGCGAATCATATTCGTAATCGATGTCCGTCAAGAGCTACAGCCAGAAAATCTCCTTTTGAGAGGCTTTACGGGAAGCTGCCCGTCGTTAAACACTTTCGCGATTTCGGATGCGACGTCTATTTTCTAAATAACGATCCGAATAAAGGGAAGTTTGAACCACGTTCGCGAAAGGGGACTTTCGTCGGGTATTCCGAATGTTCGAAGGGATATCGAATATGAAATAAGGATGCAAAACGGGTAGAAATCGCGCGCGATGTAAAGTTCCTCGAAAATTTCAGCGCGAACGACATTCAAAAGTCTGCCGTAAAGAACGTTCCCTCCGAAAATATCCCGCAAAATGATTTAGGCCGCGACGAACACAATAGCGAACCATTAACTTTCGATGTCGATCTGTCTTCTCAAGATTATCAAAACGATAATATTGATTATCTTCAAAGAGAAGATAATCTACGCATCCCAACTCCCGAAGCTCAAGAAGCACCGTCACAACCTGAAATCCCTGTCGAACAATTATCGACGAACGATATAATAAATTCTAGTCCTAAAAATCATGATGAAATGTTAAATAGAAAACGACGACAAAATTCAAATTTGCAAATTAAAGAAGTTTATGAACCATTAGATTTAATTTAACTTATGAAAGAGTCTAAAATAGGAAAATTTTGTAACCAATATAGTAGTCCACACAAAGTTGTAGAAATCTTGCCGAATAGAAATACTAATTGGAGGTAATCTACGTATAGTACACACTAACAAATTGAAAATTGCACATGTAAGATCTAAATTTAATTAACAAATAACGGTACAATTAACAATAATGCCACATATGTATTACGTATCAACGAATGTTCATTAGACTTTAAAATTCCAGTACCAAGACAAGGTAAATTCTCAGAAATTTCTTGGAATTCAACGAACCAATGGATGATGTCATTCTACCAAATCACGACGAACCTCGCTGAAGCCTACCACAATCAAAGCCGTTATCTGTATCCGATGAGACGACTCGACAACTTCCGTGATGGTAGCAGATAGTTGTTGAGTGTCATGAAAACATCAGAACCACATTTCGAAACGTACGAGTAGAAAAGAGCATCCTATATAGCAACGATAAAAATAGCATCTATAGAATACGATATAATAGAGAAGTAAAATTCGCCCCAGGAGTTCATTCGCATTAACTTGATTAATTATATCAAAGATAATTTATTATTTTTGATTATAGAGAAATAAGATTTTTGAATATTCTAACTATTTAAATTACTGTCCTAAATAAAATATAATGTTTTAAATAATCTATGAGGTTCACAAAATTCGAAAATGTCAAAATTACTTAAAAAATATTGTCATTCCGAAACTAGTCTCGAACGCATTTCCGAAACTCGATCAAGCCCAAATTATGCAAATAACTTCATTTCACATAGAAACAATGTTAGCGAGAAGGATTTTTTGAAATTGGAATGTTACGACCCAAAATATTGCGAGAAATCTATTGCACTGTTATGTAAACAATAAACATTTACCATTTCTGTCTTTTTTAAAAACGTTTACAAAACCTCCAATAAGAATGAAAAATTACTTTCCTGACCGAGTCTTTTCCGTACTTCAACCTAAACCAATGCAGTGTCTCACAATCAGTGATAGTACCAAATTGCAGGTTCGAAATACACAGCGTTCGTACTCAAGCACATAATATACAACGCGATTCCATTTCACAAGAATAACTGCGATAAATACTGTTCGATATAAATCATAGACCTATTTAAACCAATAACACTACTATGAAAAACCTCAGGAATAAGTTTATTAATTGCATTAACTCTGTAATACTATAAATGCTTGAGTTTGCTCGAAAAGATTCGACATACCTACTCTAGCTTACTTAATAGACAACAAGGTTATATCCTCGCAAAATTTGCTACAACTAGAAAATCTGCATTATCAATTTCATCGAATGAATGTTCCAAATTGATCATATAAACATGGATTTTTATAAATCTAGAGTATTTGATTTAATCGTGTCAGAATCGGAAGCAGACGGTAAATTGATCAACGTACTCAAGAAAGCAATATCTCTAGTGACAGTAGGATTTGAATGTAGAAATAAGTAGCAAGGCAATCAATCCTCTGAAGCTGTATTGCTTGTTATCCAAATATGGTTGCAAGTTTTTAACTAATGGAAAGCAACAGCAAATAATGACGTGTAAATAAAAATTACCGATTCAGATTTCAAGTTTGCTTCTACATGACGTTTAGTGCCATTACTGCACAATTTGATTCATAGATAATATACACGACTTCGCACAATCACTTCCGATCCTGTTCACCCCGAGAAGTAAATGTTTCAGACTGTTAACCAAATTCAGGAAAGTTCGGTATGAAAGATCCAACATCAAATCTCATATCCTTGCTCCAAAAGTACATCGAAATTCAGATCAATGTAGTCTTCCTTGTCTTGTTGATTACTTCCGCAATCGCGCCATACAAAGTCTCAAGCAGAAGAACCAGTCTTCTAGATATCTGCTGAACACTGACGTGAATCTTGACATGAAAACTGCATCACTCAATCTCCATATTGATCCAATCGGTTTTTGGTGACGATTAAAGCCGTAAATCTTCAAGCAAACAAATTCCTGCTTTCTAAATTTCCACTTGAATGTTTAGTAGGAATCGTGCAATCTTGGTATTTTTCATTATGTGATTAATATTTGTTGCCCGTTTATTGAGAATGTATCCACTGCAAGTTACATTTCTGGTTATGTATATCACACTATTTGAAATTATGGAACCAAATACTTTGGAAATTGAGATTGATAGTTGTGAACATGCTTTGAAAATGGCTATATTTACCTATAATTAATACTTAGGGAAGCATCGCTCCAATATCGAAAGATATGAGATAATTAATAGCCCAGCCATAGTTTTCTTCGACTACTGAAACCAAGCTGCAGTAGTATCATTAATGCATTTCGAATAATTTGGTTTCGATGAATAACATAAGAGTGGGTGTTGCACTGCTTTTCTTCCTCTATATCATAACCACTACAGAAACTCATTTAGTTATTTCGGGCGCGTAGAGTACAAGAAATGACCTGCAAACTACCAAGAATGCACAGCTCTGCAGTAATAAAAAATGGAGTATTCTCAATCTGAATGTTCCATTTAATGCAACTCTTCATTTGTGGTGAAATTAGATGTTGGCGATTCCGTTGCTGATTCCGAATATTGGAAATTTGTCAAGCAACAACCCGACCCAACTATAAATTTTCCAATACAGATCCAGTACGCTGAAGAAAATAGTCTCGTGTGTCTAAAATCAAATCGATCAATTTTAAATCGCCAGTCGATTACCTCCTCTTTACTGGTATCACTTGGATCGATGCATAAGAATTCTAGCGCGACCATTATTTATTTTCCGTCGTTTCCCATGCAACGTTGTTCGTTAGGGCATTGCCATCGTACACTGTAACGAACATTCAGTTCTGCTTAGTTTTCAATATTCACAACGAAATAAATAGGCCCTCACACCGCGACCGTGGTTAGTTTTCATTTGTCATGAGTTAGCAGCTACTGTTACGTAGATACATATAGTTACGCTTGTAATTCTTCTCTGCTATTGTGCACGCGATTCACGTTACGCTTGTAATACTTTTGCGCTTGCAGCCTAGCTTCGCTACAACCGATTGCGCTTGCAAATTTCGATACAGCTTTGTAGCCATAAATTGATCGCTTAATCGTATCATTCATGACCTTCACGACACATCGTCACATTTCATCATTCTATTGTATATCATCTATAACCTCCTCTGTACGAATCTTATTGGTTAAAACATATTTAGCGTTATTACACCAGCGTTTTTTACCATACAGTCCACTATCCAATTCATCCTTCCAATCCTTCCTCCAATTCATCCTTCCCAACGAAAAGATACATTTGCAACATATTTGGAAATTTGAGAAGAATAATAAACTAGTAATTTTGGAAATTGTCGAACATTTAACTTATTTCTGCACTTTATGAGCCTTCCCGGGTACTACATATTTCCAAAACTTCATCCTCCGGTTACGTAAATACATACAACTGTGAGATGTAGATGGTTCATTCTATTATATAATATTTCACATAAAACATTATGATTCAGATTCTGATAATACTCTACATTGATGTTTAAACCCACGATTTAAAAAAGTGATGAAAAAAGTGATGTCAATTTTGCAGGTTGTCTTCGCTATAGTAAGCATGAAAGTAGTATAATAATACTTTACTATCCACACTTTAATTATGCATGATTCGTACTCAAGCCGCTATATGCACTATTCAGATTTGACGAGGAGATGACTATAAACAGTGCGGGCATGTTCGTCGCAAAAGTCTTCTCGTTAGCTTTAAACTATACGATAGTAGGAGTTATGAATTGTACATTAAAATTAATATAACAATTTGCGTTCAAATTTTTTCGAGCAAACTTATTATCATACATACAAATACACTGTATGTTACCGTGTTCGTTTGAACAGTTCAAACAGATATATGTATAATTCTTATAGTTCAATACTGTGCATAGTACAAACAGAATTAAGTCTTATTACGAATAATTTCTTTCACGAACCATAACTGAACGCGACATCGGGACAAAAATGT
Source organism: Megalopta genalis (assembly GCF_051020955.1). NCBI lineage: Eukaryota > Metazoa > Arthropoda > Insecta > Hymenoptera > Halictidae > Megalopta > Megalopta genalis. The sequence continues at coordinate 2,251,323 of NW_027476091.1, read as the reverse complement.
GTAAATTGTACATCCGATCGAAAAAATATAAAAACTCGTCTCGATGACTACATTGTGCAACATATGTCCAAAATGATCTATTGGAAACAAAAAATACTCCATAAATACTGCAGAATTCGTTTGAATTGATAGAATTAAGAATTAACTTTCCTACCTCGAGTATAATGATATAAGAAAATGATCACGTTTTCAGCTGGCATTTATGCATTACTATCCTATAAATGTAAGTTTCATAAATAACGCTAAATATTTATTAATAAAAATAAGATCAGATTAAATAAAACTAATTAAAACAAACACTATGTGGTATTACAACATAGTATAATATAAAGAGTATTTTCCCGAAACTACAGAGATTTAAATTATTATATTATCATTAAAAAGAATTTTTTCAGCTACTTTTAAAGTACACCTATGAGATGATTTATTATGTGTACAACATTATTTAAAATACCAAAATTATGAAATCCTTTTTCGAAAATCATCGGTTAGTGTAAACCAGTGTATTACAAAAGATGAATGGTAACATTCTCTATTATTCCGAAAATGTCTAGTCATATAAGTCAACATAATAAAAAACATGGAGAATACTTAGGCAATTATGCAAACTAATATTTTTGTAATTTCTATTGCGTGTTTCGTCCAAATTTTAATAGGAGTTTGTAGACAAATGTTTTATTTTATTTTCTTCTCATGGTTACTCTGGGGTTTTAATAATGTCAAGTAGAAAGTTGATTGAAGTCATAGAAAATGCTCACTGGAAGTGTGACATACGAAGAACATTCCTGACATATTTTTCATAGCTTATCTTTCACGTACTTTAAATTCGCTCAAGAATAATTATTCAGCCACAGGAAAAGAACGTCGAACATAACGTCGAAAACGTGGGAATTTAAGACAGCGTTAAATTCATTTAAGACATCCACAACCCACACTCTCGATGAGAGCCAAACGTCCAAATATCCAAATAACCAAATCGACGACCCAAGCATCTTTTGCAAACGCAATTCAATAGATGAAACTGTGATAACAGCGAAGCCAAGATTAGAAGAAACAATGATGCAAACACCACTCATCTACAATCTCCCAGGAGCCTCATCTACGCCATTACATCTACCAATAATCTCACCTGCCAAGATCAGTGAACCAAGTATAACTTAGTCTATACCTGATTGCGAATCTAAATCCCAGGAGAACAGCAGTTCAACTGATGGAGACGAACCAGATATTAGCCCAGTTTTGCCACAACCTACGAACACGAATAACATTGTCACACCAGCAGATGAAATTCGATGAAAATTAATAGGAGAAGCTTGCAGTAGATTAATCGCAGGTCACAAGGGTGTAACGGAAACCTTAAATCAATTAACCCTTTCGGTACTACCGCCGCCTATTGGCGGCATCCACGGAAAGTTATGTGGGCACTTTATGTGGGCACCGTGAACAGCACCAACGGAAAGTTATGTGGGTATGATTACTCTCTATAGTACACATTACTTTACTATTCTGTGTTTAAAATTCCCGGCTGTTCTAATCGTTCCATTATAATATATAATTAGTAACAGTCAACAGCGTGCCTTAATTATATATGTTTTATAATATATAGATAAGCTACGAAAAACAAATTGGAATGTTTGCTTATATCGTTAATTTTTTTAATGTATAACTTACAATTTGAATTTAGTTCCCTTCAGGATGAGTGTAAAACGCTTGAAAGGAGAACAATGAATAAAAGAAATCATTGATTCCAAAAGAGATTCTGATGAAGAAAATCAATATAATTTAGCATTTCGCAAAAGGAGGAACAATCGAGCACGTGTACTTAGCACCTCAGAATCTGAAGAAGCAGAAGAGCCTGAAGTACGAATTGATACTCCTTCTAGCATCAAATGGACATCAAAGAAGCTCAGTCCAAAAATTCATGATGTTACGCCACATCATTCGGGAGTAGTTGGGAACAATTTAAATCGTTCGTCGAGAATTTTGGATTACTTCAGACTACTTTTTTCTGAAGATTTAGTTAAATTTATTGTGGAAAAAACAAACAATTACTGGTGTCGACAGAAGGGTTCAGAAGGGATGGAAGTGGATGAATTATATTGTTTTATTGCTGCGTCGTTATTAATGACGCGAACCAAAAAGCTATCCTTAAATGAATATTGGTCTAAAGATAAGCTTCTCCGAAGCGATATATTCAGTCAAATTATGAGTAGAGATCGCTACTTTTCATTATTGAAAGTGTTGCATTTTACGGACATAGTCGGTCGCACTGCTGATCGTTTATACAAAATAAATGAAGTAGTGGAAATGCTACGAACATCTTTTTATCAATGCATTTCAGCCATACCAGCGGTTATGTATAGACGAAAGTCTACTCCTCTACAAAGGCCGTCTCTCATTTAAACAATATATTCCCCCGAAAAGGAGTAGGTTTGGTATAAAATCATTCCCACTTTGTGACTGCAAGACGGATTATATCCAAGATATAATCATTTATTGTGGGGCTAGTGCTACTGTAGCTACCGAATATCAATATATTGGAAAGCCAGGGAACTTTGTAATGTCGCTTTTGCAACCTTTTCTAAACAAAGGCCATTGGGTTGGCAACTAAGACTATTGTATTTATCTGGATAACTGGTTTTCCAGTCCCATATTGTTCAACCTACCCCACGAAAAAAGTACGAACGCTTGTGGCACTGTGCAAAGAAGACGGAAAGAGATGCTTAAAATAACTGATAAATTGAAAAAAGGAAAGGCAGTGTTCCGCTCATCTGAAAATCTGTTTGCAATGAAATGGTTTGATAGAAAGAAATTTTATATGCTTTTCACTATCCAAACCGCAGAATTTGCAGAAGTACCTAAGAAGTCAAGAAAAAATGAAATTGTTCTAAAGCCCAAAACGCATACTGCCTATATAAGCACACCACAAAAAACAAATCCCAATGGCGAAATTTCACCTTCAGTTGATTAAGGAAATATTAGAAAAATAACACAAGAATCATGAATATCATCGGCTCACAGGGGGACATTTTCCTTCGATATATCAGTCGGGGAAAAAAGATCGAAAACGAAGATGTGTTGTATGTACGGCTGGTGGTGTGAGACGTGAATCCAAGTATCAGTGCGAACAATGTAATGTGGGCTTGCGCGTTTCCCCTTGTTTCGAAAACTATCACACCAAGTTACACTATTAGTTTTGTCGTTGATTATATTTCACTATTAGTTTTATTATTTATTATGTTACACTATTAATTTTGTTATTTATTTTAATTTTGTAATATTGGACCATATTATTTATATCAATGCCATTTACTTTAATTAATGTACTGTAAAGAAAAAGATATGATTTTAAAACGTTAAGCGCCATGCCTGTTTTGTCTGTCCTTCCGTCTGATCCGCGAGATAAGATACCGTCGAAATCGGTTTTCTGCCGAGGATTGGTTTAGGTTACGACTAAGCAGTATAAACATTTTAGAAATGTTTTTCAAACACGTTAAATTCCGCGTCAGTCACCGATGTCGCGGTCCGAATGAAAAGTTTAGTGTCAATCACGCTCGAGATTTCTATGAATGCCGCAAAACATGTTTTCGCGGTTTACGCTGTCGGACAGTGCAACCACTCTTGCGAAAAACTTCCTCGTTCCACGAATGTATAACCGCGGCCAGGACCTCCGTACCGAAAGGGTTAAAAGAAAAATATCACTGCCCCGAAATGAGAAAAGATTCACAAGAATTCATTCGTTCACTTATCAGAACAAAACCCGTCAACCCGTGATTATTACGGACACATCTCTGGAACCTTTTGACGAACTTGCCATCGACACATTTGGACTACTTCCAAAAACAATCAATGGAAATCGCTACATTTTAACTATGCGAGACAATTTAAAAAAGTATTGGTTAGCAGTTGCTTTATCAGATATTAAAGCCATGATAATAGCTGACGCGTCCGCGAGTCATTTCATTGCAATACGTGAGACACCAAAATCCATTTCGATAGATGAAAACACTAGTTTCTTGGGAAACTAATGCTACATGTTGCCGAGATGGATCGTTAAAAAGGAGCCATATATTGTATTAACAGAACATCTAAAACAATACATCGAGTCATATGAAGAATGGGACCTCTACTTACCATTTGCCATGATTTCATATAAATACCTCCGTCCACGAAGCTACGAATTTCACACCCCACGAATTAATCTTCGGGAATTACGATAAGTGAGCTAATCCGACATAACTTATGGTGGAGTAATACGTCCATGTGTAAAAAGAACCTGAAACAAGTAAATTCGATCCATGTTACATCGGGCCATACGAGATAGTAGATGTCGGATATAAATAATGCAATTTTAAAAACAGATGCGACCGGACACCTAATCGCGAAACATCAGGATAAATTAAAACACTCCTTCGTCTTCGATAGTTCGTCCGACACAAATTAAAAATTGGAATCACTTTCAGGATGAAGTAAATCCCGCTGATTATCCAGAGGTGCACGAGGATCTCTTAATATGCCAATGTATAAGGAAAATGCAACTCGTGTTTGAAGCTGAAGAATACAAATTGTGTGAAAAATGTTGGTCTCGAGTGGCAGCAGAAGAAAGAGAATTATTTCCTGAAGGCTGCTGGCATACCATCGCAGGAAACCACAGAAGTGAGGCAGATTGTCATTGTGAAGGATATGGTTCTGTAATCCTGGAAACATCAAACGCTAGTCGATGCCGAGAATGCATCGAAGAATACATATTTCGAAATGTAACTGGAGACATTACAGTAATTAAAAAATGGCAAGGCCATTGATGTGGTTACTCAGTGGTAGCATCATGACCGTTGACAGCAACACACGCACATATATACTGCAAATAATTAATTTATACAAGCAGGAGAGTCATCGGATGAGAGCATTAATACTTTTGAAGAAATACTTCAATGTAGCAAGGAAAAAAATGTAGACCTTATATTTCATTGTGGAGATTTATTTCACGATGCGAAACCAACAACTTCTGATGAATTAAAATGTATGGAATTGTTAAATAAATACTGTATGGGTCCCAGGTTAGCAAGATATGATAATATCAATATAAGATGGTATTTGAAGTACGACAAATATTAATGATTGTTTTTTCATCAGAGCAATTAACATCCAATTTTTGAGCGAGCCAGAATTAACATTCCCACACTGTACTTTTAAAACTGTAAATTTTTAGGATCCAAATTTTAATATTGACATGCTAATATTTTCCATTCACGGGAAAAATGACCATCCAAGTAAGAAATATAATATCAATAGTTTAAGTACAGTGATTTTTCAACATTGATTCAGCCATTAGTAATTATAATCAAAATTATAGGTTGTGGAATAAATGGGCCAAATGGACTTGTTGTCTGTGTCTGGTTTCATAAATTATTTTGGAAAATGGACAGCCACTCCTAAAATGATCATTCCTCCACTGATGATAAAAATGGGTAATACCCATGTTGCAATTTTTGGTTTAAGCTGCATGAACGATGATAAATTAATACGGATGTTGAACGATTTTAAGGTGAACTTATGAGATCCATATATGTATTGAGAGGTCTTTCCATTTTTTTTTATTGCAAATGATTTTCATTCATAGGTGAAATGCTTTAATTTGTTTGTTTTACATAAAAAACGTGCACCATGTCTTAAACGTGGATATACTTCGGAAGCCCACCTTCCCTCTTTTGTTGACTTTGTCGTGTGGGGAGGGGAACAGGAATGTTGTATCACACACGTGTTTAACTCTAAAAGACAATACTACATTTCTCAAACAGGTATATTTTTAGATTTATTTATTAATTATGATGCATGAAAAATAAGAAACTACTGCTTAAGAAACGCACTTACAGATTGCGATTTCTTTATGCGAAGGCGAATCAAAGGCCAAACACATTGTCATACTTAGCGTAAACGGTAATAAGTTTAAGTTGAAGAAATTGAAATTAAAAACCGTTAGACCATTTGTGTTTGACACTCTGGTCCTTAATGATACAAATATAAAAAGTAACAATGATAGATTGCTATCAGAATCAGTTTTTAATATCGTCGACCGACGCATAGAAAATGAATTGATTCCTAGTACCGCGGAACAATTGTCAAATCATCCGAAGCAACCGGTCTTGCCGTATATTCGATTGAAAGTAATTTACTTGAAAGATAAAGAACGGTTCGATTCGACCAGGTAAGATTCTATTAGTATATTAACGAATACAAGTAATAAATGGAAATAAATAATATGTGTATTTTAGATTGGCACAGAAATATTGTGATAAAGTTGCTAATTCTCACGAATTAATTGTATTCTGTAAAACAAGAAGTTCCGGTAAGTACTCCAGGATACGACTGACATTATGAGCTATACTGAGGTAAACAAAAATTGCGATATTCTACAAGATGCTCGAAGGTAAAATTTGTGTTTGGTTTTTTAATTAGGAGAATTAAGGTTTTGTGGAAACCACATACAAGCAAAACTAAAAGGACACCAGTTTGGTTGAAAATAAAAACCTATGAACAATACTAACAGTGAATGATCTAAATAAAGCATTAGGTAAATTTGTTAACAAAAATAACACTAACGCTTTTAATAACCTACAGAGGTCAAGCATATACAATGTAATATTTCAAAATATTGATTTGCCATTATAAGCTCGATTGTATTGTTACAATTAATTCTTTACATATAGTCGTGAAATAAAAGAACTTGTGCTATGTTTGGAAACTACTGAAACAACTGCAGATATTGGAAATATCAGGAAAGAAATTAAAAATTATTGTGATAAGAGAAAGGAGGAAGCACAAAAAGAAAAGACAGAAGTATATGTATACTTGCAAACAAACTCATTTAAAAATGATAATATACTATCAGATTTGACAGATTGGATAATCGCATGCTATTTTATAGATGCAAACATTATTTGCTAATAGACCGGTAAAACCCTTCAATAATGACGAGATAATAGTTATTGTCAGTAGTAGTAACGATGAAGAAGAAGCGGAAAAAACAGATAAAGCTAATGGCAGTGGAGCATGTAACAAAAGCAAAGAAACCGATAAAAGTAATGAAAATCATAAAAGTTCTGTTGGTATAACATCTGAGAGGTAATTTACTTCAACTCAAAAACAGACAACAGCGCAGGTACATCATCGAACTCTATTAAACGATTCACAGTTTATATGCATAGGTCTTTGATTTACTATTAACCATGACATTTTATCATTTGTTACAGGATGAAGCATTGGGCGGTGATGTAATAAAGAAAATAAATTGAGGGAAGCCTAATAAAATACGGTTCCTACGCAATTTCGATTCCAATTTAGATTAGTTTGTCCAGGTCCGAATCCTTGTTTATACACTACTTGTAAAACATTATATTAAACAAATACTTTTCATTAAATCTTGAAATATTTGATAATATATAATATATATTATATATAATTCGGACATTCAAGTTGCAACAAAAAAAAATACATACTATAAACAAATCTTAAAATCGTATAAAATAGAGATTTAAAAACGACATCAATCTTAAATAAATACTAATGATAGAACAACTAGTACAAGAACTAGTAAAACACCGTTTATCTGGACTGTGTTTATCCAACATAGTAACCCGTTACCAACAATTGGATGTCAGGAACGATGCTCCTCTTATCCAACTCCAGTCTACGCGACATACCCATTATACAACACACTGTTTTTGTTTCTTAGTTAGAAATTCTAGCATAGTCTTCCTGCATAGAATGTAAGATAAGTAACGATTTAATTCAGTTACTTGTATCTATGTGATTCGTCCAGAAACTATATTCTCATTACGTCTTCACACAAATCAAACGAAAAGAGAAAAAGAGTGGTGCTTTGTATTGAAGAAAAATTTGAAATTAATAGACGCTTCAGAAACAATTAATCTCTTGTCTCGTAAATATAACATTGGTAGATTTACTGTATATATCATAAAAAAATTATAAAGATAACATATTAAAATGCAAAGAAGATGATGCAGCAAACACGAATAGAGGAATAAAAATGAATAACAGCTTCTAAAAGTCGGTGAAAGTAATTCATCTTTGCATGAAAGATCAGATAGCGAACAAACCGTAATCACAAAGTTATATATATAATGTTGCAAGGTGCATTTCACACTGCGTAGAGTGCGATGTAGAAAATGTGATTAAAAATGATGGAAATGATAAAGGATTTCATATTCTTAACGACAATAAAATAATATCTCAAGTTATAGAGGATCAATCTGAAGTGAATGTATAATCAGGTACGCTATACAGTATGTTATACAATACTTACATTAAACAACTTAAGAAACAGTTTCAGATATCTAGAAATAAAGAAATAAATACAAGACATGCCCATAAAGCGACATTTTATTAGAAAATAAGCTTACATATTGCAAAGAAAATATATTAGGAATTGTAGATCTCGATAAGTTACATGCATGCCGAAAATTTCATCGAAATCAGTTAACGCAAGGTCATAGTTACGAGCATTAAACAAATTTTAAAACAGCAACTTTCTCACAATTATTGGACAGAAATATTAAAAATCAGGACAAAACTGCGATTTTTGCGATCTTTAATTGTTTACCGCTTATACCAAAGTCAACCGATTCCGCTGAAATTTTCAACATGCATATAAATTACCGAGATCTATGAAATGCATTTCTTAAATCTTCGTTATATATATTTCGTCATATATTATTTTCTTTAATCATTCTAAGCAATAACAAAATTCAAGTTGTTCAGTCCAGTTCTAAGCAAGTTATGGCGTTTTAAAAGTTGTCCGAATATTAATATAAATAAATATGGCCGCGACGCCATATATCCGCAAGAACCGATTGCCCACGTGGAAGACACGTGCTTCCAGTTTCGCAAGCTTTCTCAAGACGCCATATGCGTAACGCACGTGGCGTGTAATAATTCGCACTGGCGAATAATTAGCCCAGCCGAGAGAAGGTGTCCGAGCCATCGAAATGTAAATGAAGAAATTCGTACTGATAATGAGACTTACCGAAAAACCGATCAGAAATTCCCAGTTACGAATGCGGATCCTGGCCGGTCACTAGTCTTGACATATCTTTGGAACGGTCGCTGCCAGTTGTTGCCAGCACTGTCCTTTATTATTTCGCCTGCTGCCCTATGGTCTTTAGCGGCTATCTTCCTTCATTTCGTATGAATTAATCTCGGCTCGAATTGTCACAGTTATACTTATTTCTTCCAAACACCCAACGCTACGGTCTACGCGACAAAGATCCTCGTTCTCGGCAGATCGCTTCTTCAGCTAGAAACGAGGCATTCCCCACTCCCCAGACTCACGGCTCGGCACGACGCACAAACCCTACGCGCACTCGCCGTTGCTCAGGGCCGGCACCATTCGACTCAGCCCACGCTCCGAGCGTCCTAGATCTCGCGGCTGTGTATTCAGTGACTGTAGAGAATACCGCAACATGTTACAATTTCAAGAAATTTCAGTTTATGCAAATACGATAAGCTCAATAAATGGAAAACCAAGAAAGGAATTGGTGGCCAGAACTTTAAATGACAAACATCTCGAAAGTGAAAACATGTGATATGCAGTGTTTTTTCTTCCAGCCGCAGAATTTCCTTCTTTCCTGATTTTGTTAAAAGACTTACGAATCACTTTGCAAATAAAGATAAAAAAAATACAAAAATCATGCTTTCCACAAAACAAAAAAATAAATTATTATATTCAAAAAACTCTACCAAATTGCAGAAAAACAGTCTAGACTGAGCCCTCTTACAGCAAACTACGTGTTACATTTAAGATTACTTTTTTTGTCCGTGAAATGTGTATACGCTGTACGTGATTGTACTGAACATGTGTAATAAATTATGATACCCAAAGCTCACACAATTTTCGAAGTTTAGTATTTACCTAGCACTCTTTATAGTGATTAGATCAGTGCACAGAGATTGACACATAGTAATTAGATGAGTGTGCAGATGATAACTAGAAAAGGCTCAGTAAATGAGCAATGAGATGTACATTGTTTTCTAAAATTCCTGTTATAATATAGATTCACACATATAATGTAGAATGCATAAATACAGATATAGCTTTCATCTGACGCTGTATAAAATTAATAAGAAAGAATAGCCAAAAAATAATCGTCAGTAATGTTACAGCTTTTATGTGACTGGTGGAGTTAATCAATTTGGCAACTTAAAAAGTAGTAAAGTTAAATTCAGTCTTTAAATTTTTAAGTTTTTTATTACAGAAAAAGTTAGTTATTATATATTTTTATTACAGCTTTTGCATAAAAATGAATGTTCACAGTTCTGTTATATTATATTATTTGTAATTAATTCATCAGCAATATTATAAATAATGTCTTCTTCATCAGCTGGATGTGAGGATTCGTCATTTCGATTTGTTGTCAAGTTTTTATAGTAATCATGTTCAACAGGAGGAATGTATTTTAGCAGGTCCATCATGTCTCTCCATTTTTCCCTTGTCACAGTTCTGCCTTTAGGATATAATAAAGGCTGATATATATTTTTCAAACTTTGCGGTCTACCTGATACAGATTTTCTTAAATTAATGGCTTTAAATTCTGTATCTTCATTATAATCACATTTGAATTGTATGAGATGGGGTTTGGACCTTTCTAATTTTATCCAGCGTATTTTAAGCCAATTTACTGGAAAGCCTGTGACGGTCACTTTTCTGTTAATGATTGATTGTTCTAAAGGTTTTGTTGAAAAAATATCTTGGTGGGTCATTTGGATTAGATGAAATGGAGCTTTCTTTTTACATGTTTTGATTATATTGTACCAATCATCTGGTGAAAAAATGTTTTGATTTTTTTTCGCACGTGACTCAATAATGGCAAAATCTGAGTCATTAGGCAAATAGCTGTGCCCACTTACCAAAAATTTCATTTCAATTGACTCAGCTCTTATTTCCGTACTCTGAACAAGTTTCAATAAACTTAAGACAGTTTTAATATTTCTGTTTTGCCCGGTACACGAATCCGAATATGTTATTATTTTTTCAAAGTTTGTAGCGTAAGTCTTTATGTACTTTATTAGACAAGATGAAATTTCTTGAGACCCACGAGATCCTTCAGTTTCTGGCCAAACAAACATGTGGCTTATATTTTTACTGAATTCATGACATCCGAAATTATAAACATATAAATTACGCTTATAATAAGCTACGGATGTGGTCAGCTTGGGAAAGGTCAAAGCTTCTTCCAAGTCGAAAGAAAATAAGAAAACTTTTTCTGATGTTGCCATTCGGTCGGCAGCCATTTGACTGCGAGCCCGTTCAGCCTCTTCTAAGTGAGTTTCCTTTTCAATTTCTGCCATCTTCTTTCCCTCACCGTCTGAGGATTGAATTTTTATTTGCAAAGCATCACAATTTTGACACGTATCCTTTGATGGTTGTTTAAAATGTAAATTAAATTTTGTAGAGAACACATTATAGTAATACTTTTCTTTCACTGGTACTACATTTTCCTTTTCACATTCTGTGACGTATAGTTCATACATCTTCTTAATATTTAAGTCAGGATCTAAATATTGTCGTCTTGGATTATGAGCTCTAGTGTAGTGACTACGGTAGGCTGGAAATAACTTTATATGTTTTATAACACTTGTGTCATCTATTTTATTGCTTGCAACATGGCCTTTGCGCAGATCAAAGATGTAACTTGTTCTTTAGGACAACATTTGTATATCTGCCCATCGCTCACTTGATAAGTGTCTCTAAAATATTTTTTGCAAACGGGAATATCACGTGTGTCTTTTCGAAAGTAATATGTAAAAGAATGTGATCTTCGTTCTTTAGTTTCATTCGTGGGGCGCCTTCTTTTTATTTCGTTGACTTTAATATAACCTCTTAAGAAAATATTTTGGTCAAGCTGACTATGTAATCTATAAAATGCCTTCATGGCAGTCTCTCTCTCATTTGAAAAAATTTTTTGGTTGCACTTTTGGCGGCATCTGCATTTTATATCGACAAATGTTTTTGCAGGTATTAAATTTCCTCCCCTATTCCTATATGCCAAACCTTTTGTTCTGTTATGCTTTTGTAAATTTCGTGTCCATTTATCAGGATTACAACTTCTTTTCCTCCCAATCAACGTGTTTGTTGCGAAATTTGTACTGTTGCAATCAGATGAATCCGAGGAAAACGATAAACGTCTTCTTGAACCACACCTTCTGTTAATAAATCGTATTGAAGAACCATCACTGTTTTCGTCATCCACGTTGTTATTAGTCTCACTCATCTTGGTTATAACGGTATAATATTTATTTCTTTAAAAACAATCTGGGAGTAATGATGAAAAGATCAAGAAAATATATGTAGGCCGTGCAATAATGGTAAAGTAGACAGTAACATTCAGCGTGCGAGATCACTGTTATACTAACTACCGTTTGCGTTGCGCTTTTTTTTAATCTGTTTGTTGATGCGATTTTATTACCAATATTATTGAGAGGGGGGAAAGCATCTTCGGCTGTTTAAAACAAAGCGTTGATGCATGACAATAAAGCAACGATTACATTAGGGTATGGAGTTAATCAAAATGACTTCTGAAATAAATTACTTATTTTTCAATGGCCAAAAAAATGTTGCCGTTTAATGGTGTTAATTTGTATTATTCAGGGAAGTTATTATAAATATAAAAAGTTATGACTATAGCAAGTGCTTTGACACATAAATTTAAGATTTTTCAAAAAGTGGAGTTAATCGATGTATGCACTGAACGGCTCAAATAGCACGCAGTAGTAAACTTTTCATTCTTACAAGGCACAGTAACTCGATCGAAAACTACTATTTATATTTTGTTAAATATTTTATGTTCCTTATATATTTCAATTATAATAAAATTAGTAGTTATGTAAAAGACATCAACATATATGACATCAACAACATAAAAGACATCAACATAGAAAACCATATAATTTATCGAAAACTTCAGACGCCACTTTAATGGGCACAGTAAGTGACATACTAATCCTATCTGGCTATCATACAGAACTGAAAATTAACAGTTATGGACCTATATACATAATATCGATTTTAAATGTCGGCATTCAACTATCACATTTCTCCTTGGTGCTCGAAGACATCGTCGCTACTCGGCAGTTATTTTGTGTGCGTTGAGTTTTTTGTTTCAATTGATGGGTCAAACAGCGCGTTCTAGTCAGCCTGTCGCAGTTACATAAACGGATATAAAGGACATAAAATAGCACGTGTGCATACTTCGAATAAAATATCATTATTTAATTGGATACGCGGTATTGTGCTTTTTGTTTATTTCCATCATTAAACAATGGAAACTGTTTGATGAGAATTTTTGGATTCTCCATAATTCTTTCACGAACTGAAACCGATGTCATAATTGTTTTCAATCTCTGCTTTATGAAGGTATATTCAAGAATGTAAAAGTTTGAATCTTCAAAATTCTGGCAAAAGTTATCCGCAAATCTATTCGTAGCCTTCATATAAAGATAAAGATAAAAGATGAAAATTATATTCAACGCCACGAATAAATACGCTTTGAATAAAAAATGTATGTATTGGAAATGGATGTAAAAAGAAATGTGCACTGATACTTTCTGGTAGAAAAATATCTTTACTTCGCGACATGTGAAGAAGCTCAAAGAAGAAGAAACTCAACGAGCTACAGTGCCGGACGAATAGATAGCACACTTTAAAATTAACGTAATTTAGATTTATTTAAGGTAATAGCCGAGATTCTAATACTATATAGATTTGTAAATTACTGTTATGAACATACACAAATAAAATAAAATTACGTTACGCCAGTTTAAACAATTTTACTTAGAAAAAAAGAATTTTTATGGAAATACGGTGGAAAATAATGATGGCATATTTCACTAAGAATTATGTTGCGACTCCATGTAATTCCAAATAAAAAAAAAACATGAAAAAAGTGTAAAATAAAATATTTTTTTGTTTAGGATTTAGTTTTCGAGAAAATCGAGATTGAAAATTTGCTAAGCGCTGTACATCGCTTATAGCCGGAAAAGCGTATGTACAAAGCAAGGTTTAAAACCTGGTTTTCTCAAAAACGAAATCCTAAAAAAAAGAAGTCACTCTATATCTTTTTCATTTCTTTTTTATGAAGAATAACCCGGTGACCGCTTGTATATAGTTTCAGGAATACCCTGTACATATTTTTCAACAGGGTGATGCCGCGAATTTTTTTCTCGAGGATTAATCAGCAAGATCATATCGTTGAAAATTGTTGCGAAAATCATAACCATGCATTATGCAAATGGCAGATAATTTCAAAAGATTGCCGAATGATAAAAATGTATTTAAGATGATAAGAAACAATTAGAACAAAAAACTAATAAAGAAACTTCGTAGATAATGACGACTGTTAATAAGTGGAAAGATGAAGCCACAAAACATTAGGCATTCAATATTATTGCTTGATTTATTGACATACATAATTTTTAGTTAAGTGTGCTAACATTTTGTCCGACTGTATTTCCATAAAAATTCTCTTTTTTTAAATAAAATTGTTTACACTTGCGAAATGCAATTTTATTTCATTTGTGTATGTTTATAGGGGTATTTTGCAAATTTATATAGAAACAGTATTTTAGTTGTAATGTTACATAAATGAAAATTACATTAGTTTTAAAGTATGCTATCTTTTTGTTAGATACTGTATTATCCCGAAATGAAAACTAGAGAGCATAATCGGAGACTTGAGACCAAGCATCCACATATTCGACACTTTCCTATCTTTATTTGAAAAACGATTCTATGAATATTGATTTGTTTTTGTTCTGGAACAATGTAGTTACGTGTTGATAATTAAGTGGTATTTTTATTTGTCGGACAAATTCTCGACTAATAAAATTATTTATTTCAAACACATCGAATAAAGTTACTTATTTTATTAGGACCCTCCAATATTGCATAAAGATGAAGAAGTATCTTTTGTTCGTAACGTTTCTATAATTTATTATCTAAATAATGTACAACTCTGCTAGGTTGTCATTTGTTTCGCAATTACAAGATGCAAATGAATTTCAGCATAAATTATACTGCAAAAATATCGTACAGTATTTATGATGAAATAGTTGAAAATGTTAAATGCTAGATGTTTTTAATCGAGTAGTACATATATTTAATCGATCCAAAAGTTTCAGTCATATTACTACGAGATCGATTAATATTGTATAAAAAAATAATGCACCGTCAGACATAATAAAATTCGTTTATTAGAAGTAAGTTAAAAAGATTAAATATTTTAATTATGGAAAAAATTATAACTTAAATTACATTGCACACACACACACACAGCTACTGCAGTAACTCGAAATTTTATATTATTTTCACGATTCTCTTAGTTTCGTTAATATCATTTAGTCCAAGTATATAGACTAAAAAATATACGATCAAACCCTACCAGAAAATCTGACAAATTTAAAACACTGATTGCAATAGATTATGTATTGAGGAACAGTCTTTTCTCTATTCCTGCGAAAAAGAAACATATCAATTATTTTTCTTCCTCATTATTTTGAACCACAATTTTCAACAAAGAAGAAGCTGACAAAATTCTTTAATATATTAGGAAAGGTCTATGGTTTATTTAGAAATGGTTTCATAAAAAAGAAACGAAATATGTCGAGATACACCATATGCTGTGCAATGCTTCGAAATTCTCGTTTACGATAAGCATAGTTTCAGGACAGTCCTTCCGTCCTTGACAGCAATTGTAGGGAATACTATTTTATGGCACCTTCAAGTGGCTTTCTCGTTTAGGGTCTCCGACGATAAGAATCAAGCCGTCAGAGGAATGACTTACAGACGACTCGAGACAATAGATACGAACATGTGTACGCTAGAGGCGAGCAGGACAAGGATGGCTCGCAACATCGAGATCCCATTGAATTAGGAAAGGACGAAAGAAATAGTATAAGCTTCTGATAGAATTGTTCGGTACCTATGAATGCATAGAAACATACGCCGCTTAAGTTATATAATCACTTTTAATGAAAAACAGCGATGTATCATTGACTGTAGTTTTCATAACAGTCTAATAAGATGTTGGATAACCCTTGGATTTGAGGACTGCATTGCATCTGTGTGGCATAAATTCAGTCGGAATTTCTGGTCATATTTTCGTGATTGTTTCCATTAATTCTGCTTTATTATTAAAAGATCCCATTCCCTTGTGATAAATAACCAATTGTCGGATTTCAAAAGACGTATTTCTTCCTTTTCATCCCATTTTCACAAGTAAAGCGTCTGATATCACCAATAATTTCTGTGGTACCGAGTTCTTACAACGAATTTTTATTTATTTATATACAATATGTGTTAGCGGCGTCGTCAATGTAATACAATATTTTACTCTGGCATCTAAGATGTTGTGTCCGAATATTTTTGCGACGTTAAATTTTGTCACAATCTTGTTTATCGCTTATTATACAAAAGAACATGTGCAATAACTAAACAAAATTTATTTTTCTACTTACTTTAAGAAGTGCTTTATTATATGAGAAAACGATTCAATAATACTGCCATAAACAATAAAAGGGAGCAATAATTTTTCTAATAATATCGTGTCCGAATATTAATGGGAGTCACGTGTATCTATTTAATATAAAGAATGTGAAATAAAACTGTAATAAGAAGTATATACATTCGGGTAAACGATGGAATAAAAAATGCTCAAAAATTACTTTTGCCTATATCTTTATCCGAAATATATTTAAAACATTAAGAACTCAATTTTGAAAAAAGATTGAGAAAGAGCAATACTTATTTATTTTAATTTATATTTATTTTAATCACGAGTGTAATTGAAATACAATATATATTTATGTATAATTATTTGTTGTTTGAAAGTTTAAATGAAAGAGAAAACAATTACTTATCAATTATTTGAAATAATAAAATTTGTTTATTAATTACGAATACGATTTCAATTGTTACTTATTAATTATCATTTAATGGTTAAGTATTTATTATTCATGCGGTATACCGTGTCCAATAAATAATAATTACGTCGTAGTTATTAATAATATTTTAATTTATTTATTAAGTACATTGTAATTCGTAATTAATGTAATTGAAATACTTAGTATTTTGTAATTATACTCCTATTGAATTACAAATCACCTTGTATTTTAATTAAATGGCGATCTCAGTATCGAATTACATTGTAATTGAATTACTTTGTAATTATAATTCCTTGAGAAATTCAAATGTTCGCCAGATCTTTATCCTTAACCGATAAGGATTTGATGAATTGTCCGCAAAAGACTCAAAAGAGAATCGCTCAAGTTCTTTTCCAACTAAGGAAAATCCACTGTAGGTTGGTTCCTCAACTTTCTCAACTCAACTTCCAAAGCTATACAATTACGCGCCACGTCGCTGAGCGGGACTCTCCTCACTCCTTGCGTAGCCTTTTTCGTGAACAGGTTGGTCGTAACATATAAATTCCTTACAAACAACAAATACATATATAGGAGTGTGGTGACATGAAACAAACGTCTGACTTGCAGAATGTCTTGTCGAGCACTGTCGTTCGAGTATGTTCAAGTAGACGCAAGTGTAGCGCGAGGCTACGCCTACTAACAATGCTGCATGCTCGATAATTTCAATCCCCGATTTACATGGATGGATCTCGATAGGAGTCATATAGTATTACATAAAAGTCATTGACGTACCATATCAGCCGCAAGTTTCGAATCGTTATCCCATTAAAAATAGTATGTCATTCCCATTCCTAATTAACCCGCACTTTTTTGCTAATTTTCCTTTCATATGTCAAAATTCAAGTGTTTACCCATTATTTCGTCTATAAACACTAATTCTCCGACTCAGAGAGAGATTTGCTTCGCAAATTCCACTCTCTTTGTTTTATTCACTTCACTGATGTACGGTTGCTTCCTCACAATTTTGCTTTTAAATCCTGCCCAATGTAATCTGAATCGTTCTTGTATGCATTTGATTTTTATTTCGTTCCTGGACTTTTGATACAATCTCAGACGCACTTATATCTAGCTTCTTTTTAATAATCCTAAGAATCTCGCCGTTTTTGTCGAATAAACGGCGAGGCGGCAAGACAATAACACGATCGACGTGCGTTGGCCCGACCGTCAAACGCTCGCCTCGGCCATTGTAAACACGCGGCGTTTTGCCTTAGGAGGCAATGACCCGGCCTTCGACGCCTGACGATGCTTCTCCTTGAACATCGGCCAGGTGTCTATATATACTGCCGCAAATTTGATAACGGAGGATTTTTGGTAGACAACGTTATCGCTTATAGACCAGTATTATTCAGCGCCCATGCGCCCATACGAAGCCGTGCTTCCATTTCATAGTCTCAGTGAAGCCGTGCTTCACTTCGTAACAAATTCGTAGCCGTGCTGCAATTTATACGTCGAACGGAGCCGTGCTCCAAGAATTGTAAACGAGGACTGCGGAGTCCAACAAATAAATCGTTGTCGTCTCCTCACGACTTCCGGCGGTTATTTTGTGCCGTGCGCAACAGTGTTCATTAAAGTGTCGTCCTAAGTTTTCTACAAATTAAATGGTTTTCTTAACCCTTATCGCAATTCTTAAAATATTTAAAATATATGTTGATTAGTGGTGTGCGTGAACTCGAGATTTCCCGAAACCCGATGCTTGGAACGGGATGAGAAGATGTGTATCGGGTCGGGACGTGATCGGGACGACAATATTCAAGATTCCTGAAAACATTCGATTTCCTATGCTACCAATTATTACAAAACGACACATCGCCGTACCTAGTACAAAATTGACTAGCGAAAAGATGTTTTCAACCATTGGAAATATCGTTGCAATCGAGAGAACCAAGCTATTACATACTGTCATACGTAGAGAATTTTAAATCAAACTATACATATCTTACTTTTCTGGTTTGTTAAAAAATATAAAATTTTGCAAAATAAACTGCAACAATGGAAATCAAAAATTGTTAACTAGGACCGTATTAAAAAAAAGACGCGCTCCCAGTATTTTAAGAAGTCCTAAACATTTTCGGAAAACTCGAAAGTTTCAAGATCCCGTCCTGATCCGTACTCGCACACCTCTAACATTGATGTCTATTATATAATATAAATACAAATTTTATGATAACCGAAATATATAAACAACACAAAATAATTAACAAAATCTAATATAAAAATCAGTTTTCGATCGAATTACTGCGCTCTTAAAAAATGAAAAGTTAATTACTATGTGCCAGTAACTGAGCCTTTTCTAATTACCATGTGCCAATTTCTGATCACTCATCTAGTTATCGTGTGTCGATTTCTGTGCACTGATCTAATTAGATCTAATTTGATGTAATCAGTTCTAGGTAAATACTAAACTTCGAATGTATGAGCTTTAGGTATCATAACTTATTATACATGTTTCAGTACTTGCAATATTATTTTAAAAAAGGAAAGAAAATTACGTGCAGTGTCCATACATTTCACAGACCAAGAAATTAACGTTAAATGCAATACGCAGTTTGTCATAAGAGGGCTCTGTAATCACAACGCACACATAAAAAAAGACATGAAAACTTAAAACAAGACGTAAATGTATCTAGGCAGTGGATTATTTATTATTTTTCTGTAATTTTGTCGAGTTTTATAGATATAATAGTTTATTCTTTTGTTTTGGAAAGCATGTTTTTTGTATCTTTTTCGTCTTTATTTGCAACCTGATTCATAGGGCAAAATGACGTCAAACCATTATTAGAAATTTAAGAAGCTAGTTTCCGCATTTCATAAATCTTAGGATGTTAAACTTTTGATTCGGTTGTGAAAATTACAGGTGAAGGGAACTAGTCAAATAAAATGGTTTTCGTTCTGTGACACTATGTTTCCTGAAGCATTCTGTTATATATCTTGAATATATTAGATCAATTGAGAATAAACATAAGAAATTATCGTAAGATCGGCAGTACCCCAAAGTAGCCATGTTGCAGTAACGAGGACAATCGTTTCCGACTTCAAAATGTCGCGGCCACTTAACATATAAGCGACTTTTTAATCGACATTTCGAGCTCTACATTTAATTATTATACAATGCACTAAAACACTTGACTGAGCATTCATCGCAGGTAGCTGTTAGGATAGCTGTTAAAGTGATAAGGTACCCTGCGAGTTATTGACCTAAAAATATAAAAATAACTGTCTGTTAAATATGAGTTACCTAGAATCATATGATGCAGCAACCATTAACTGCTATTGTAAAAAAATACTTAGTACCTAGAACTGTCGTAATGGGAACGTCAACTTCTGCCAATGAAATTCTTATTCAATGAAGAACGGCTCCATTCCATTCGTAAAGTAATACATTCAAAAATAGCATATCAGTCATCCCTTTCACAATACATACCTGGTTTGCGAGAAATAATATCCACAGCCTGTCTGTAATTTAAATGTCTACAAGCGAAAAATAGTTTATCAAGAAACTTATAAGAAACAGGAATGCCTTGCAGCGACACACGGTCGGCGATCAAATATCCATTCGAACTGTCCGCTTTCAGATGTGAGAAATATCTAATATTTAGGTGAGGAATATCTTCCCCGATGTTTATAAGCCTGGAAATGACTTTATTCTTTTACTATTTTCACGTGTACAGCAAACTTCGCTGATGAAAACGTCGCCAGCCGTGTACCGATACGGAATTATAGTCGTCGATTGTCAACAACTATAAAAACAAGTCGTGAGGATTAGCCTAGCTTCCGATGTAGCTGAGTAGAATCCACTCTTCTTTTAGTTTAATAGCGAGGTTAGGACCTCGTCATCCGGTCTGGTAACGGTCAGATGTAGTTCAGAACAACACTTTTCCGTCAGCCCGGCCGCCTTACGGCGAGGCCATGTCTGTGGACCGTACTAATCTGTTGGTGTGAGTTTTACGATGTACCCGCGGTGACGTTTGTATAAATGGACCTCAAAGGTCGTTACGTTACCTTTCATTTGGCATCCTTACGGGCATTCTTACACTATTGTTTCAGATGCATCGTAATCGGCTGATATTGGCTAACGAGACCGGCGATACCGATGCTGCAACGAAGCATCCCGGAGGATCGAGAGCTTCCGAAATATTGAACCGAAAGAAACAGAACGTCGCGATCATTCTCCAGCATTCCAGGAACGTGTCCAGGAAGAAATAAAAGAAGATCGCGGAGACACCGCAGGTATGGATCAGTTTCGATCGTGAATGTACACATGACCATTGTACCATTTTTATATCTTTACATTTTTACATTTTTATTAAATTATTTCGTCATTAAAGTCATACTTCGAATACGCCCATCCCAATCCTACAAATACTCTGGCGGACAAAATGATAAGGAACCTCAATATTTTTGAGGATGAACATCTATTTGTTCATATACATGGAAAATGAATACACGTCAAAATATGGTAGTATTTTTGACGTAACACATGAAGAAATGAAATAAATCGTTCGATTCATTTGTTATTTATGCAAAAAAGTGAAATTTTGTGTGGACGAATTGATAAGGCACTTTAAATATGAAACAAAAATGCTTTGACGTTGTCCCCGTTTTGACCGGTGGTCAAGCTGGAAAATGAGGCCAACTCCGGGATTTTACAGGCTCCTAGGCTTATCACCCGACATAATGCACGATATTCGGGAATTTGATTCATGACGCAGGAAAATTCGTTCGGATAGAGTGCCATGCGAGCCCACCTGAGACGCATTCGATCAGCCTATCTTTCGGACATCCGATCCCTTTTACCTGCGCTATCATGTACGCCGTTATAATTGTACATGCATTCGATCACGTACGCCACAATGACAAAAGGTATAAAAGAGTAATAAAACAGTCGTTCATTGGTAATCAAGCATAATACATTCCTTACCTTACTTATCAGCTCTGTTTTATTACGCCACGGCTAATATACGTAAATTATTGAGTAAAACCGTCTTATAAATTAAATCGAAGTTCCTATTTAAGTGCGGTATTTTTATTTTTAAAAATATACACGGATAATTTTCTGGTGACAATAGCGACATCGCGATTCGCGCAAGTAATATGCAAATACGAGGCATAATTCGCTGATCACAGCACAATACACGTGTGCTAATAATTAGGCCAGTATCTCCCCACTCCCCATCCTTATATGTACTTCGTTTATGCTAAAGTAGCGGCTACCATTTGGGACCAATTGTTCTTTTCCACCTTGTACCATCCACGTAGACCGAGAATTTTTCTCATCAAGTATACTTGAAACCATTTATTTGTTCATCGCGTCAGCGATTCTGTAATAAAGACTCGACGTGTTTACATGTATTTAATCGTTTGTTTAGGTTCAACCATTTCGACTAACAGTCTCCCATTCTGGGATAGTTCCAGCCCCGAACAGAGGAAGAAAATTATAACTTTATTTTTAAAAAATCATTATTTAATTGTTTATTTTTATTGGGATTATGGCTTGGATTATTCCTCAAATAAACTGTACAACGTACAAAGTAAAATGTACAAAGTTTTACTAAAGCTATTACTATAACTTTCATTTTAAAGAAGATTTATGTACGTTATGCACGAACGACTAAGCGACCAAATTAAACTAACAGACCGCGACTGAATTTCGTCCGCGTATATACCTTTTTGATGTGATCCTCTCCACCAATTAAAGACGGTCATTTATCGCGTTTTACATTGTATGCTACCGCTGGTGTGCTCTAACGACACCGGCGATAATGGGTGTGTATCGCGGTGTGTATTTATAAGTTACAGTTTATATTACCGCCTGTGCGCGCTTAAGAAACCGGCGCAATGAAATCTGATAATTTCGAACTTCAGTCCCAAGCAAAGTATAAATTAATTTTTGTCCGAGGCTACAGTTACTTCTTCAACAATTTTATATTACAACTATTACTACTACTACTACTATTGGTTGTCCTTTTAATAAATATATGTACTATTAACTCTGAATACACTTGGTAATGATATAATGAGTAAAAGAAAAGTGATAATAATAGAGTACACCTATATCGGCCATGAATTGAATTTTGATGAAATCGAATCGATTATGAATTGGGTACGAGGTGTGAAATCCAATCGAATAAAAAAATGGATCGTGTCCTACGAATTAGTTCGCGGTCAATTAGTATAACAACAATCCACCACCGTCCCTGATAGATCCGCATTTTTTAAAAATTGCTACGCAATACATCGTTCTTTTCTAGCACATGTTTATATATTTTGCATGTTTGTATTTTTTCAGAAGTAAACAAGCTGTAGGAACAAAAATGATGCCCAACGCAGGAGTCGACGAAATGAAGATTATGCAAGAAATGCTCGAAAAATCTCAAACCCATATTCATTGCCAGAAAGCATTTCATCATCGAGGCAGGGATGCAGAAGAAATCACGTGTACGATCCATCATCGCCGAAGGATTCAACATTGTGGACTTACGGTCCGTGGTCGAACAAGCTTAGTGATAGGATATTACTCACGAACGTTTGCGTGTTCCACCGGTTTAAGGAGCTCAGGATTAACAACAACAATGTGCGTCCCGACATTTCACCGGGACGTTCGAGCGACTCAAATGAGTTGCGAGCTAAGATATCTTGACGCTGTATTGGAACCTAATACTTTTGAAGAGACATTATCAATTAAACAATATCAAGACCATACGATTCGTGGATTAAGAAATAGATTGGAAACAAGCGAGGAAAAACATTATGAATTAAGGGACGGTTAGTTTATAGGAAAATAGAAAAATTAATAATGATAAATTGTTATTTTACGTACCCGCGTGTTTAGAAAATAATATTATTAGGCTAATGACAATATATATATATATATATATATATAAATATATATAAATTATTAGGCTCATGACAATTTGGGGCATGTAAGTATTGACAAAGTCATCGATGACATAAGACAAATATACTGGTTTCCGGAAATGCGACAAAAGATTAAACAATATATTAACAATTGTTTGAAATGTATTGAATTTTAGCTAATTAGTGGTAGACAGGAGAGGTTTTTGCATAGTTTACCTAAAGGTAACCTACCATTTCAGACAATTCATGTGGATCATTACGGAGAAGTGTGGAAAAGGTTTTATATATGTTTTGGCAGTAGTGGATGGGTTTATACCAAATTCGTTAGACTGTTTGCTTGTAGATCGACAAGATCTGAAGAAGTGATTCGAAATTTGACAGAGTTTGAAATGAAGCATTGTGTCAGATTGTTCGAAAACTAAAACGATACCGCATTGTGAATAAGTTTAAGTTTGTGTGTGTTTGTATGCGTATTTGTTGCATTCCGTAAGACTTATTTTTATTATTTCTTATTTACGTTTTGTGTAATATGAATTGTATATTTTTTAAGATCTAACTCTTGGAAATAAAGTTGTGATTCTTTGGTGACCATGGATGGTCATTCTACAGTTCAGGATTGGCCGAACTGTAGAATGAATCGTGTTAGCTGTGAGATGCGATCGATAAGAAGATTGTTTAATACATTACGATGTTTATTCGAGCCGAGCCTTTGTGAAATAAACAATTTAAAACTTCGACTCAGAATAATAAATTTGCCGATTCATTTCCTACAGTATCAAGATACAAATGTAGAGCGACCAGATCTGGGATGAGATCCTGACTACAGGAATCCTTCCCAACTCCCTAATAGTCCAAGAAACCGAGCCAACAACAAAACTATATCAGTCACCTCCTACGAAAATGCCGAACGAGAATACGCCGCAACCAAGGACCAAGCCATAATACTGCATGCTGTAGATGGTATTACCGTCAGGGACTATGCATTAGCCATAGGAAAGATAATAGGCCCCAGATCTATCAAATACATATCGAGAATTTCAAACGGAAGGGTATGCACATACCTAGATAACAAAGAAACTGTCAGCAACATAACAGCAATATTTAAATCAATTACCATCAGCAACACAAATATTGAAATCCGTCCTATGATTTCGCCGACCCAACGTATCGAGCTGTCAAATGTAGCATCGATCATAACAAATTCAGTAATTGAAAATGCATTTAGAACCAATAACATCAAACTCTGCTCAAGAATAACCGACCTGAGAGCAGAGATATCTGACCCTGAATTTGTGCAGCTTCAGACGTCAAGTATACGTCGATATCGACGTCCTGAACAAATTTCCAAGCACATTCTTAATTAATTTTGACGATATCCTACACAGAATTTGTGCCTCTACTGACAAACAGATTTGCTTATTATACAAAAGAATATGCGCAATAAATAAACAAAAAATTTATGTTTCTACTAACTATAAGAAGTGCTTTATTATATGAGAAAACTATTGATTCAATAATACTATCATAAGTAATAAAAGGGAGTAATAATTTTTATAATAATATCGTGTCCGAATATTAATGCGAGTCACTGTACTTGAAAGCAGTAATCACAGACCCAGATTTTGCAAACATATTAAGTTTCAGAAGAAGACAAGTCTACAAACTTGTTTATAACAAGTCTCTGAATATTCACCACTTCAGAGAAACAGATCTGCTTCAATTGTAATCAATCAAGCTATAAGCAATGTCCTAACAATACAAACACGAACGAAAACGGTTCCCAAACCGATCCGAATATAAATCCCCTCCCCCCCGCATTAACGTATCAATCATCAATGATATATTCATATCGGTCAACGTATTGTCGAATATCAAGAAGGCAGGACAAATACAATGGAAATAGAGACAGAAGAATCCAACACAAACAAAACGGAGAATAAGAGACCGCTATCTATAACATCAGAAGAAAGCCATATCAACCCAATAAAATTAGCGACTTGAATTTCAAGATCTCTGCTCTAATAACATTAAAAAAAGATTAATCAAACGAACAGAACCACCCTTTTGCAACACGTGCAACCAAACTATGTCGACCAACCACGTCCTTTTCGAATGCAGAAAATACGAAATATCAAGACAAAAATACAAGATACTACCCGTCGTAAAATTCCTAAAGGAAACCAACATCTACCAAGAAATAAAAACAAGAAACAGGACAATAAACCGTCGCTAATGACATGAAGGTCGATGCGACGTTAAACCTGACAAAAAGATTCTTGGTCTTTTCCACAACAGTTTTCTTGTACAAATTCGTTGTATATTACCATCGCTTATCAAAAATGAATATCACGAGCCAGGCTCGCGAACGAGAGTTAGTCGCGATTCTTATAATTGTTGTTACAAAGCAGTTTAGTTATTAAAATTTAAGAAATCCCTACAAAATGCAAAATACGAAAGTGTTAGATAAAAGCAATGATAACGAATCCAGTGATAGTAACGTGTTTGCGCCAATCACAAAGCGTGTAAGGCGTATGATTATAGTTGGGAGTAGTGAAGAGAAAGGTACGACAATCATGGATTTGCCAGAAAGTAAAAAACACACCAATAGTTTGGAAGTATTCTGAACATCATGGAATAAAAGCGTCTATTTTAAATAATTTAAGCGAGAATCCAACAATGTTAGACCTATTTTTTATTACATTTGATAACAAGTTTCGGGAAATGCTGACCATGAAAACAAATCGCTTTGCACATCAGACAATTCACGACGAGCGAAAAGACGGCATGTGGACGACACTTGGTATCCTGTTATCTTAGATGAAATAAAGGCCCATCATGCACTGTGAATTTTGATGGGTCAAGTGAAAAAAATCAAATATTTAACTGTATTGAACTAGAAGAGCTGTAGTAGAAACGTCAATATTTAGACAAACGATGCCTTTTAAGAGATTTCGGCAAATTTCGAGATTTTTACATTTCTCTGATAATGAAACTGCTGATAGTAATGACCGACTTCGAAAGATAAAAGCTATCATCAACCTTGGGAATGAAAAATTTAAAGAAATTTACACACCCAATGAATATGTCAGTATAGACGAATCCTTAATGAAATATAAAGAGCGTTTAGCGTACAAACAATTCAATCCATCCAAAAGAGCCTGATTTGTATTAAAAATTTACAAATTGTACGAGGCATGTACCGGTTTCTGTCACGGATTTAAAATATATACTGGCCAGTACAAAATTGATCGAAATGATAGTGCGTTAGAGAACGTTGTGATAGAGCTGTCAAAATTTATAATAAACAAGGAATATACTTTGTCTCTGGATAACTGGTACACTTCGCCAAATCTGTTTTTAAAAATTACACCAGAAAAAGGCAAACGTAATTGAGACAGTGCGCAAGAACAGGAAAAATATGCCAAACGCCAATCAAAAGCATATTTTGAAGAAAGGAGAATGTATATGAAGATGTTGCAATAATTTGATAGCTGTGAGGTGGAAGGACAAGTGCGACGTGTATATGATATCAATGAAACACGAAACTGCAGAGATGGTCGAGTAATCAAACAAAGAATTACAGAAAGTAATGAAGCCTAAATGTATTCTGGAATATAACAAGGTTATGGGTGCAGTTGATCATCAAGATCAGTTGGTTGCCTGTTTCCGAATCATGAAAAAAGTCATCGAAGGATGCCGAAAACTTTTCTTTTGCATGTCAGATATGGCTCTGTTCAATACCTACATTATAAATAAAGCTATTCACAGTTGAAAAAGGGAGACTTATGTTGATTACAGTATAAATATAGCAGAAGCAATTTTACAAATTGTCGAATTACCGGACTACAAAATGCGTGGAAAATTTAGATCAGTTGAAACACCTCTTCGACTCCAAGTTCATACATAAATATAAAATTCGAAGCGAAACGAAGTGAGAATGCGCGAAAGGTAAAGTAGCTTCTGCCGGAATGTTTTAAGAAGTATCATACCGTGGAGGATTTTTAGAGTTGTACGTATTTTCTTATTAGATATTCATTCAAGGTAAACATTTTTTATGATTGATTTTTTTTTGTTTATAATATGCTATGTAACAACAAAAATGATTTCTGAGGGTGAAAAAATAATGTATGTAAAATTTCAAAGCGACTGGATAACGGTAACCCGTGTCGCATCGGGTTCAAAGATTTGAAATTTCTATTATGTACGTTTTAATTTTAATATAAATGTGTACCACTGTTTTAGAGGCGGTACTAAATATTTTTTATAATGAAAATGTAATCTTACATGTATATAATATTATCGTGACTTAATTTAAAATTATACGTTATAATAAAATTAATTGAAATATCTTATAAAATGTCACATACTGGTCAATATACGGCTTTTATTCAGATTGATTTGCTGGCATCTGGATGACGTCACCGATAATCTTCTAATACTTGTAAAATAAATTGTTTATTATATTCATTTTTCATTAATAAGCTATTACATTCCGTGATAAACTTCAAGCCTCGTCTTACACTGTCATTAACTAATTTTAAATTCCTTACTATTTCTAAGGCTCTTTTATACGTTTCATCGCTTTTCGGAATGGAAGGATTATTATATAAAAATGCTCATTCCATTCAATCAGACACAAGAAAGCTTGAACATGATTAACTAGACATTATAAGTACGATTATAGGAGAACGATGCACCCCGATACATGTTATACAATTTTTATTAGGCTCTCAGGAGGAAGAAAGAAGAAACGTAAATGAAGAAACGAAAGAACTTCAAGAAGAACCGCAAGATATGATTTTTCACAGTAACGAAATTGTGAACAGAAATTACGTATTCTAATCGAGAGAATAACATTTGAAACTGCACACGCTCCGACGAACTCTCCTCACTCTCTTTCATTTCTCAAGGCCCATACCCAATAATAACAATCACATTCACATTCTCCCTGTTTTTTATTATGTTGACTTATATGTCTAGTCATGTTTGGAATAATAGAAAATGTTACCTTTTATCTTTTGTAATAAACTTGTTCCGTTCCGTAGGACCTCCCGTAGAATCCTGATCCGCGGCATAAATTCGCCAACGAGCGAACGCAATCGCGGGTCGAAAAAGCTCAACTCGCTTCGCACACACATTTTGGTCCTTCGAGCCGGATCCGCAACACATTCCGGTCCCTCGAGCCGGATAAGTGCGAAACAAACTGGTTTAATTGATTCGGTTAATCTCCCGACCACAAGTCTAGAAATATGTAGTCCTATGCTTTTCTGGCCAGTGCTCAGTCGATACACTTGACTAAACCAATTTCACACCAACCGATGATTTTCGAAAAAGAATTTCATAATTTTGGTATTCTAAATAATGTTGTATACATAATAAATCTCACAGGTGTATTTTAAAAATTGGTGAAAAAAATTTCTTTAATGATATTACAATAATTTAAATCTCTGTAGTTTCGGGAAAATACTCTATATACTATATTGTAGTACCATATAGTGTTTGTTTGAATTAGTTTTATTTATTTTGATCTTATTTTTATTAATAAATATTTAG
The DNA here is from genome assembly GCF_051020955.1 of Megalopta genalis. Lineage (NCBI taxonomy): Eukaryota > Metazoa > Arthropoda > Insecta > Hymenoptera > Halictidae > Megalopta > Megalopta genalis. The sequence continues at coordinate 2,221,923 of NW_027476091.1, read as the reverse complement.
CGTTATTTATAAAACTTACATTTGTAGGATAGTAATGCATAAATGCTAACTGAAAACGTGATCATTTTTTTATATCATTATACTCGAGGTAGGAAAGTTAATTCTTAATTCTATCAATTCAAATGAATTCTGCAGTATTTATGGAGTATATTTTGATTCCAATAGATCATTTTGGACATATGTCGCACAATGTTGTCATCGAGACGAGCTTTTCTATTTCTTCCATCGAATGTGTCGACCCGATGTCGCGTTCAGTGATGGTTCGTGAAAGAAATTATTCGTAATGAGACTTAATTCTGTTTGTACTATACACAGTATTGTACTATAAGGAAATTATACATATATCTGTTTGAACCGTTCAAACGAACACGGTAACTCCTACTAACGTATAGTTTAAAGCTAACGAGAAGACTTTTGCGACCAACGTGTCCGCACTGCGTATAGTCGCCTTCTCATCAAGTCGGAATAATGCATATAGCGGCTTGAGTACGAATCATGCATAATTAAAGTGTGGATAGTAAAGTATTACTATATTACTTTCATGCATGCTATAGCGAAGACAACCTGCAAAATTGACACCACTTTTATCAACACTAAATTAAATCGTGGGTTTAAACATGAATGTTGAGTATTATCAAAATCTGAATCATAATAACGTTCTATGTGAAATATATAGTAGAATGAACCATCTACATCTTACAGTTGTATGTATTTGCGTAACCGGAGTATGAAGTTTTGGAAATATGTAGTACTCAGGAAGGCTCAACTCTAGTAGTGTTGGAAGGATGAATTGGATAGTGGACTGTATAGTAAAGAACGCTAGTGTAATAACACTAAATATATTTTAACCAATAAGATTTGTACAGAGCAGCATAATATACAATAGAATGATAAAATCTAATGATGTATCATGAAGGTCACGAATTTATACGATCAAGCGATCAGTTTATGATTACAAAGCTGTAGCGAAATTTGCAAGTGCAATTGATTACAGCGAAGCTAGGCTGCAAGCACAAAAGTATACAGACACTGGACTGCAAGAGCAGAGAACTTAGAGTTATATATACTAGCGCAACTATATGTATCTACGTAACAGTAGTTGATAACTAATGCCACGTTCGCGGTGTGAGGGCCTATTTATTTCGTTGTGAATATTGAAAACTAAGCAGCACTGAAAGTTCGTTACAATGCACGAAGGCAATGATCTAACGAAGAGCGCTGCATGGGAAACAACGAAAAATAGGTAACGGATTTGATATTGGGATTATTGGAAGGTGATAAATACATTGCGACGCTGCAAAAAAAGACTGTTTGAAGTGTTTACTACGGGTTGTCTACCTGGACGGGCGTCAAACTCGAACAGCTGAACTCGACTTAATGTAAAAAAAACTAACGTCGCGCTAGAGTTCTTATGCATCGATCCAAGTGATACCAGTAAAGAGGAGGTAATGGACTGGCGATCTAAAATTGATCGATTTGATTTTGGAGATACGGGGCCATTTTGCTTGACAAATTTCCAATATTCACAAATGAAGAGTTGCATTAAATGGAACATTCAGATTGAGAATACTCCATTTTTTATTACTGCAGAGCTATGCATTCTTGGTAGTTTGCAGAACATTTCTTGTACTCTACGCGCCCGAAATAACTAAATGTTTTCCTGAAATGGTTATAATATGGAGGAAGATAAGCAGTGTAACAATAGTCGTTGGTTTCATTAGTCGAAGACAACTATGGCTGGATACGACAACGATACTTACCTAAGTATTAATTACAGGTAAATATAGCCATTTTCAAAAAATGATGAGTTAACTTCACAACTATCGACTTCAATTTCCAATGTATTTCGGAATAATTGCTGATTAATTCAGGGTTACAAAATTTCAAATAGTGTACATAACTAGAAAAGTAACGCGCAGTGGATACATTCTTGGTAAACTGGCAACAAATATTAATCACATAATGAAAAATAGCAAGAATGCACGATTCCTAGTAAATATTGAAGTGGAAATACAGAAAGCAGGAATTTGCTTGCTTGATGATTTACAGTTTTTGCCGTCAACAAAAACCGATTGGGTCAACATGGAAGTTGAGTGATGCAGTTTTCATGTCAAGATTCACGTCAGTGTTCAGCAGATATCCAGATGACTATTGCGGAAGTAACCAACAAGAAAAGTAAGACTACATTGATCTGAATTTCGACGTACTTTTGAAGCAAGGCTTTGAGAATTGTGCAGTAATAGTACCAAGAGTCATTGAAATCTGGATCGGTAATTTTTATTTACTCGTCATTATATGCTGTTGCCTTCCATTAATTAAAAACTTGCAACCATATTTGGATAACAAGCAATACAGCTTCAGAGGATTGATTTCTACATTCAAATCCTACTGCCACTAGAGATATTACTTTCTCGAGTTCGTTGATCAATTTACTGTCTGTTTCCTATTCTGACACGATTAAATCAAATACTCTAGATTTATAAAAATCCATGTTTAAAATGTTCAAGTTGGAACATTCATTCGATGAAATTGATAATGCAGATTGTCCAGTTGTAGCAACTTTTGCGAGGACATACCTTGTTGTTGTCTATTAAGTAAGCTGCAAAGTTAAAAAGTAGGTGCGTCGAATCTTTTCGAGCAAACTCAAGCATTTATAGCATTGCAGAGTTAATGCAATTAATAAACTTATTTCTGAGGTTTTTCATAGTAGTGTTATTGGTTTAAACAGAACTATGATTTATATCGGACAGTATTTATCGCAGTTATTCTTGTGAAATGGAATCGCGTTGTATATTATGTGCTCGAGTACGAACGCTGTGTATTTCGAACCTGCAATTTGGTACTATCACTGATTGTGAGACACTGCATCGGTTTAGGTTGAAGTACGGAAAAAAGACTCGGTCAGGAAAGTAATTTTTCATTCTTATTGGAGGTTTTGCAAACGTTTTTAAAAAAGACAGAAATTGTAAATATTTATTGTTTACATAACAGTGCAATACATTTCTCGCAATATTTTGGGTCGTAACATTCCAATTTCAAAAAATCCTTCTCGCTAACATTGTTTCTATGTGAAATGAAGTTATTTGCATAATTTGGGCTTGATCGAGTTTCGGAAATGCGTTCGAGACTAGTTTCGGAATGACAATATCTTTTTCAGTAAACTTAACAATTTCGAATTTGAAAAATCTTATTTCTCTATAATCATAAATAAATTATTTTTGATGATATAATTAAATAAGTCAATGCGGGTGAACTCCTGGGGCGAATTTTACTTCTGTATTCTATCGTATTCTGTAGATGCTATTTTTATCGCTGGTATACAGAGTTTCTCAAAATAATGTTACTTGAATTGGCCTCAGGAACCCTCCATTTCCGCAAGCAACATAATTTTGGGACACCCTCTATATGGTGTCAGAATGTACACTTTACTGTACACTAGAGGTAAGCAGGGATCTGAGATTTCAGGTTAGAGTCGGGTCGAAAATTTTCTTTGAGTTTGGGTCAGAACCCGAAACTTTGGGTCCCGAAATGTTCAGAAATATAGTGTATATTACATATTACATGTTACTCGTGAACTCGCCATGAAATCTATATAGCGGGGCAGTGTCCTTCGGGAGCCGGTTTTGCAAGTAGCACCTTGCTTCTAGGCTCCTGGTGAAACGTTGACGAGTGGTTTTTTTTGGTTTATGCTGTGATGTTGGATCCGTTGCTGCCTGTAATCCAGACTTATCAAGTGAATTACGTGATTGTGGTTACCTGCAGGATGTAAAAAATTCATTTTAATGAGTGACTGAAAGAGAAAAATTTGCAAAAAAACTCCGGCTTGAGAGGATACCGTTGAATAATATGGTGAATAATATGATTATATTGTTACGGTGACTTGTCCAAATCAAGTCGCTGTAATGTGAAATTGCCCTGTTGTGAACAACTCCTTAAAAAATAATAGAAGATAGGTGTTGCCACGGAAGAGTGTTACCAACGGACAATCGGAGAGTCGAAATCGGACCGTCGAACGAGCAACATTTCAAATTGAAAGATCTGAAATATAATCGTATTGAGTTGTATTATAGTTTATATTCTTTATTGTAAATATATATAAAATGCCGCGACGCGAGAGAAACGGAGTGATTCGCAACAATATGATAAGTAGAGGATAGGTGTGGAGAGGAAAGGAGGGTAGGGTGAGTCAGCGATGAGGAAGTGGGGGTGTTGGATTGAGTGAGTAGTGGTGTATTACCATTTGTTGCTTTGGGTGTGATGGGGTCAAGTCAAGTTGAATTAGGATTGTACGTGGAAAAGTGCTGAGAGTTGGAGTTAACTATTTGTTAAGGCTCGAGAATTAGTAGGTTTCAAGATTATTGGAGTTGGGAAGAAGGGAGGGAAAGAGGAGTTCGTTGTTATGATTGTTGTACTTTGTTGAGCTTGTAGCTCCTGTAGTGGTTGTTGCTCTAGATGACGTGGAGGACTTCAACGTTGAGTGTTCTGTTGAGCAGAGGGAGTGTACAAGATCTGTGTGTATAGGCTATAATTGCCGCAGTTTGTTGGTTAACGTTGCTTGAGATGCGTCAGGGACGGGGGTAAATGAAATGTAATTATTGGACGTGCGAATTGTAAAAAGAGATAATAGGAGTGCAATGCATGCAACCGCGCAGGAACATTTGCTATGTTACGAGCCGAGGGCCAGGCAGCTTTGCGTGGTCAGAGGTTCGATGCGATTGGGATTTTTTATAAGGGAGATTGCGTGGACCAGCCGATGCTTCTTTCAGCACGGATGGCTACCTATTAATCAGGATAGTATTTGGATAAATTGGATAGGATGAATAGAATAGATGATAGAATAGAATAGAATAGAATTGGATGCCGCGTAACTTTTGCAAGAAAAATTGAAGATACACCTCGAGTAGTTGTTTATTGGTTAAATATTTGTATATTATTAAATAATTAATAATATATCATAAGTTAATTAAATTTAAGAATAATGTTAAGATGTAAAGATTTATAAATTTAGATTACTTCTTTTGAAGTAGAATTGTTAATTAATCTATGAATATATAAAGATATTTATTAAATATTAATTATTTGTTTAATGGATCCATTTCAATATATCTATGAGGACAGATGATATTTCTAAATTTATAGTTGATCTATTAAAAATATATATTAATAAATTTAATAATCCTGTGATTTTTATATTTTATAAATTAATAATATATATTATATAATTCTCTAATTATAGTTAATTAATAAAATATTTGAATAAAATATAGATAATAATATGTATTATAATAAAACGTAAATGTATATTTAAATATGTATTTATTATACAGGGTGTCCCAAAAATATCTCGTAATACGGAAATGTGGGGTAGCTGAGATCATTCTAAGTAACTTTTTCCTTCGCGAAAATGCAATCTGCAGCTTTGTTTACGAGTTATTAACGAAAAACACTGACCAATGGGAGGTGACGGCGCGAAGTTCGAGAGCCCGCAGCATGAGACTTTGACAGAAAGTCCGGACGGACTCGAGCCGCGTTCGAAGTACTGAACAAGTCACGAAGCGTGAACTTTCCGGATCTTTTTTTACTATGTAAAAGTGATATTTTTAAACAAAGAGCTGTTCACCTTTATTTTAGAACGTCTGAATAATATTTACAAATTTTTCGGACCCGAATTAATATGTAGTTTAACCGTGACAGCCGTTTTAATTTTCTAGTGTGCATGACACCTCATGTGTACCATATGGAATTTGTATGCAAGGTGTACAGTGAAGATTAACAAAGTTCGTAAATGATATTTTAATTTAAATAATTCCGTGTCCGAACAGAATTCAACGAATGATTTGCAAAGCTGATTTAATAATAAATAATCGCATTAAGAGACGTAAAGGATTTGTTTATTAGATCGATTTATTATCGATTTATTATTGATTATCGTGAGAATGTATCGATGTCCTCTATTGTCTCTAGCATATCGTTGAACCTCGACGATGTCGGCTTGTCAGAGATTGTTACGTAAAACAATACCAAGAAGTATAAAAAAAGAAGGAGTTGAGCCGTTGCCCAACTCTCTAACTCTTTATTACAAATAATACAAGTTTTATACGATTTACAATAGTTTATACCGAGTACAATAGTTCCGTAGCTGGTGGAGGATTCGTCAAGGCTGAGGTTTGGGGCGTTGGAGACTGGTATTTATATCGGTCTTTGTCAGGGGTTGATGCTTCCAGAACATTCGGCGACGGGGCCATGTGCAGGATCTTGGGTGGGTTATCTTCCGGATGACGTAGTGTCTGTGTGTAACATGAGAATGTATTGAGGCCCTTACAAGATCGTCGAGTCCTCGCACGATCACTCGCCTGCGCGGGAAGAAACGCCTCGCCAGAGCATGCAGTTCGTTCACCAACTTTACTTTCTCATCGCTCATGATTACCACTGACACCTCTCTCTCTCTTGTTTTATCGGGTTCGCGGTCGCTTCAAAACGAAAGATGAACGAATTCTTCGTTTTACTTTATGCTACCGAGGTTTCTCGGTTCAATCATTATCTTCTTCATCTATGTTTCAACTCAATATTTGTAAATCTATCGTTCCAATTTTCGTCCACAGATATCGCTTGATTGGTTTCGCAGCAATTCCAACGAATACTCGTTCTATCGAACCACCTGTTAAATTTATCAACAGGCATTTCATTCATTACTGCAGTAACGATTATCGAACGATTTAATTTATAATCAATCCGACTTTTTCGAAGTTCTTCGATTGCAGATATTATTTCGTTGTCGTGACCAGTGGGCCCGGCATTATTCGATGCCATCAGCAATTTCAAACGATCTACCAGCTCGTTCGGATCGTCCCAATGCACGTAATCGATTGGATTGTTGGTTACGCGCATCATCGTTGGAATTTGTATACCCTTTCCACGCAACGTCGAAAACATCGGTCCTATGATAGTTTTGTACTTGTAACCCTTATTCCCCATCATTTGGTTACCTCGCTGATGCGCGCGCGTAGTGATGAGAATGTTTCTGTAAATATCCTTATCGACCTCGATGTACAGGTTCTCGTCGGGTATTCTTTTGAATATCAATTCGTAGAGACCTGATAACGTTATCGTCGTTGCTTTCAACATCAAACGTGGTGTTTCCAAGTATCAGTTTGTCATTATAAAAATACACTCCGTACACGTTGTCCAAATTTTTCGGTAGTCCGCTAAAGGAATTGCGCAAGTATTTGCTGGCTAAAGGTCCAAGATTGTTGAACAAATGTTCGTATTCGTCGCGGTGCGATTCAGGACTTTTCAAAATGTTTCGCACCGATGATTCCAACGATGCTGTGGCCGTTGGAGACGATTCGTGCGTAGGTATCGTTTCGTGCGCCTTATTGCCACCCGCCTCGTTAAGGTCACTGTTGCCACTGTCGTCGTCGTCATCGTCGTCGTCGTACAACACATAGCCGATGTCATCGTTGGTAAGGACAGGGGAATATATTTTCTTTTTCTTCTTCAAATGCATCCTTGACGTTAAAGCTGCTTCGTCATGCTTCCTCTTCTTCTTCTTGTTCCATTTTCTCTCTACTTTCTTCATAGAGAATAGCGACTGCGTTTACGGATCCAACGGCCGATCCGCTATCGGCATATTATCGTTCGCTTCCGTAGCTGTATTTTGAACCAGCTGTTTCAACGGCTCCTCGATCGGGCGTAAATTCGTCTCAATGTTCGACACCGTATTCATTTTCCCAACCTTCAGAGCTAAACTATTTTTACGTATGACATCACTGGTCTTGGCTATTTCTTTGGCGATCGCGGCTCGCCGGTTTTCCTTAGACCGACGCATATCGGGCGGTACGATGCGACTTCAACGACTCTTGCAGTCCAAATGAGCCCCGAACACAGCACGACAAATTCGTTAAACCGCGCCTGTAACGACCACGATTCGGGCTGTCTTTGTCGATTACAAGGAATCCGTACTTGTTTCGCCAATACCTCGTACAAAGTGCGTTGAACGTTTCGAACGACATATCTGTATTCATATGATTCGTGACATCTTGATTGAATAAAATCACTAGATTTGCATTGTCGCGAATCAAATGTTTGGGTATTCTCGCGTACGATTGCGACAGATAGAAACAACCGATGTGCGAATGTCTGCCTATCGCGAAATATTCTCTCATGACATCCTGTTCGTCGCAAGCAACGTCGTCAAAGATAAATATCGAATTCGGCCGAGCATCTGCCTGGGGAATCACGTCCGCGTTGTCCGAGTAGGCAAATTAACCTACATCCCCCACGGACGAGAACAAGTTGCTCAAGTATTGATACTGTGGTTGACGCAGCGATTTCGAATACACGTACAAGTTTGCGAATCGCACTCAATTCGGACTCTCCAACAGACTAATCATAACATTCGTTTTACCCGCTTTAGGAGCTTTGGAAGCGTTGACAGATGGCGCTGCTGGGGTGATCAAAACAATAAACGATGCGAAAGCTGCGAAGAAACAATTGGAAGAAGCGCGACGACACAATCGCGCTATGGAGGGCCGCGGAGTGTATCTCGCGCCGTACAAACGTGGAAAAGGAATGAAGAAGAAAAAGAAGTCAAAAGAAAGGAAAAAAGATAACTCGACGACGGACGTGGAATTGAAAATCGTCTGTAAAAAATTACCGCATTTTCGCGGAGTTTTCATGCGCGATGAATTGCCGAAACAAATATGGGTAAACGAACGAGGAATAGTGAATCTGGATAGCGGTCATGGTTCAGGAACGCACTGGGTCGCGTATATAAAACATGATTCGCGAGTCAGTTACTTCGATAGTTTTGGAGATTTTCGACCACCGATCGAATTGATTCGTTATTTCCGACCATCACGTACAATCACAAGATTTATTAAAGTTACGACGAAAGCGTGTGCGGACAATTGTGTGTGAAATTTCTGCGAGGAACTCTGATATAGTTCGTCGCAAGGATGTCATACACGTTCACGTTATCGGGAAGAAGTAGCGTGTTAGCATCCAAGTACTTCCCGCCTATAGATCTCAACAATGCCGATTACAAACTGGGCCTGCTCGATTTGCAAACTTATTACACGATACCAAACATCAGTTCAAATATCGGTATTGGGATTTTGGCTTGGATTATTTCTCAAATAAATATGATATTAATTCCATTTCTTAAACAGCTTTATTTTTACTTTCATTTGAGAGAAGGTATATGTACGAATTGACGCCTGCTTATATACCTTTTTTGGTGTGGTCTTCTCCACCAATCAGAGGCGGTCATTCATCGCGTCTTACATTGTATTCTCGGTACTGGGATCACTAACGGTCAGAGCACGATGTGTTCTAACGACACCGGCGATGGTATATGGCGGCATCTTTGATATACAGTTTACATCACCGTCGGTGCGCGTTGACGAAACCGGCGAAAAACGTAATCTGATATTTTCGAATATCAGTCCCCAGAAAAACCTGACCAGACCATTTATTTCTTATATTAATTGAACAATGAGAAAAAAAATTCTGTTATTGTACGCCTATTCCAACTCTCATTTGAATGAGCTTCTGTCCTGGAAGTGGCTTGGGCAGACACCCGCCCGAAGGACGGGACGGGGGTAGTGCGGGGTTTGACCCGCTAAAACCTCCACGGCGGCCTAGGGCGCTGGCGATTAGCGGGGGAGCCACGGGAACTCTCAAAGAACACAACCGCGGCTCCCCCTCGCCTGGCCGGCCACCAGGATGGAATGGCGGTGGCCGGCCGCGTCCCGGGGGGGAGATTTATCCACCCCCCATGAATCATCTTGATTCGGCGGTGCGGGGAACCGCACCCCACACCGCCTCGTCACTCCCAATATGGGGAGGACATCTTCAGTTGGCAGGCGGCGGGCAATTAAACCATCATAATCTGGTACACCCGCCGCCCGCCTATTCTCAGCTGCTTGGGGGGGGGGAGGCTCTAGGCGTGGGCGCACACGCCGCACCCCCCGCTCACGGCGACCCTGCTCGTCAGCCACCTTCTGCAACATTACCTGTTCGCAGAAGGCGATGGCTGCCGCCCATTTTCTCGGGCTCTCCAGCATGGCCCCAACTAAGCTGGAGAGAGCGAGGGCGCGACCAACTTCCCTTCTTAGGACTCGGCGCAGCACTGAAAAGGCGGGGCATACCTCCAGTGTACTTTATTCTCTACCTGCTCTCTGGCAAAGTGATATTTAATATCGATATGTTTTGATCTTTTGTGACTAGTTGGGTTGTTTGCAATACTAATACAACCATTATTGTCTTCATAGATTACAATGGATTCTGATATATTTACTTTGATACTGGTTGCTAAAGATTTTAACCATAATGCTTCTTTAACTGCTTTAAATAAAGCCATGTATTCAGCCTCAGTCGAAGAGACCGCGACTGATGATTGCTTTTTCGTATTCCAACTAATTGTATATTTTTCGAACAATTTAAATATATAACCAGTTGTGTCGTTTCCATCCCAATCTGAATCAGCATACCCTGCTGTCTATCAAGATGTTATCATGTGTACCTCTTGTGTACGTTAGTTTGATATCTGTCGTGCCTTTCAAATATCTTAAAACTCTTTTAAGACAAATCCATAATTGCTTATTTCTTTTATTTGTGTATCTGCTCAAAATGCTCACAGCTACACATAGATCAGGTCGCGTACAGATCATAATATTGTTACGTGCCGAGGGCCAGGCAGTTTGGGTGGCCGGAGGTTGCATGCAATTGGAATCTTTTTGGATGAGGTGCGTAGACCAGCCGATGTTTATTTCGACACGGGTGGCTACCTTTTAGGTTAGGATGAGGTGCGTAGACCAGCCAATGTTTATTTCGACACGGGTGGCTACCTTCAAAGGGGTTTGGATAAGATGGTTGGAGGAATTGGTGTTAGGGTGCCTCGTAACTTTGTTAAAAAGAAATAAGGATATACCTCGAGCGGCTGAGGTATACCTTGGTGGGTTCTTACCTATTACTGGTTCGAAGCAGGAGATGGTAATAATTGAAGTGGAAACCAAAAAACTGGTAGAAACTAATTTATTGCGCGCTGGGTTTAACAAGTGTGAGTGTGTGTTTGTGGACTCTAAACGCGCTCTCAGTTTTTCGCACTGAGCCGGCGGGGGCTTTCGATTCTAGGCTGTTACCTCTGAGATTTGGTTGAAAGAGAATTTAACTCGATCTTGCTAATGTTTCCGTCTCAACGAATGTCACGAAACTAGCCCGCTTCCCGGTCGCGTTAGAGCCCTTTATATACTAGAATTTTATGGGAAAAATGGTAGTGGCGGTGTTGCTACGTGGTCCGGTTCCAGAACGTTCGTCGTCGTACCCCCTCGGAGGTTCTCGACTCACGATATACAAATCCACCCCCGACTGGCTGCCGCCAGCCTGGCGTATGCCGTCAGGAAGGAATATAAAAAATACGTGGGAAGATTCCTCGTATGTTACAATATACATCAAACAACCAATAACATTTCGACAAGGTGCCTCATATTGTTCGTCTGAATTCAGGGCTTCATAATTAAGCTTACTTTCAAGTGGAGTATTTATGGGTTTACAATTATCCATATTAAATTTCTTCAATACTTTTCTAATATAAGTACTTTGGTCTAGAGTTATATTTTCTCCAGTCCTTTCAATTCTAATGAAACTGTTCATTACCTGTTCATTAAGTAGTCTTTGAAATTATTCATCGTTACGATATTGGCTGTCGCAACTACCAAATGATCGACATACAAAACTACATAGATATTTTTAGAAATATCTCCTTTATCTAAAATATAAGTACAACGGTCAACTGGGGAATTCTGAAAATCTTTTTAAGAGCCTTTTCGAATTCTTCAAACCAGCATCTTGCTGTTTGTTTTAATCCATACAAAGCTTTATTTAATTTACAAACTTGATTCTGTTTGTTTTCAATTCCCTCAGGTACTCTCATATAAATTTCCTCCTTTAATATACCGTTTAAAAATGCGGTTTCTACATACATATGATGGATTAATAAATTAAATTGATTAGCATAAGCAATTATAAATCTGAAACTTGAAATCCTTGCAATCGGAGCAAAGGTTTCATTATAATCTACTAAATACTTTTGGCTAAACGCTTTTGCAACCAGCCGAGCTTTATATCTTAATGGGTTTACAAATTCATCATCTTTTATCGTAAATACCCATTTACAATTTATTATATTTCTATTGCTAGGACTTGGTACTAATGTCCAAGTTTTATTCACCATAAGAGAATTAATTTCTTCTCTAATAGCTTGTTCCCATTGTTCCCTATCATTTCTGTTATTTGTTTCCTGATATGATGCAGGAGTTTCACAAACTACCGATTGTGCACACATCATATAATCAATCGGCATGTCGTCTTCATCATATGAAATGTGCGGTTTCCTTTTAGTCCTATCACTCCTTCTTGGTTCTGATAACATTCTTTTACTGCTATTTGTACTATCTGTATTTGTACTATTCTGAGAAGAAGACCTATCTACTGTTATTTCAATATTATCATTATGGAATTTTTCATTGATTCTGTTTGGATTTATACTCTCTAGTTTATCTGTTTTTCCATCAACAGACTTACTAGGATCACCCTGATTTTGACTTTACGTCAGAAACATCAGTTTTATTTCCGATATTTTCCGAACTTAAACTATCTGGTTTGCCATTATCAGATTTCTTTAATTCCTTTATTGAGTTTGACATTACGCCAGAAATTTCAATTTTATTTTGAGATTTTTCACAACTAATCTCTTTAACATTTGCTACCGGCCTTGACTTTAGGAAATTAACTTCGTCAAATATTGTATCTCTGACAACGAAATACTTTTCCTTTTCACGTCCCACACTCTATACCCGTTTGTTTCATAGCCTGCTAGTATTCCTTTCCATGACTTTTCGTTACATTTGGTTTTACTAGTTTTATCATGCACATATACTGTAGAATCAAATATTCTTAAATATTTTATTCGTGGAAGGAGTGATTGGACCGCACACGTCCGAATGTACTATAAACAAAGGTCTTTTTACATGATCTTTATCTTTTTCCTTTTTAAACGGCAATCGTGCTTGTTTTCCATTAACGCAAGCTTCGCATAAGTTATTATTTGGTATTATTTTATTTACCAATTCGACATCGCTAATCATTCCTTTATTTTTTAACTCTAAGAATTTACTTTTTTCAATATGTCCCAAGCGTTCATGCCATAGTTCAAAATTACCTTTGATAATACTGTACATTTGGACTGAGTTTACTTGTTCATGCTTTATTTTAAAATCTATTGTAACAAGATTGTTCGAGGACTTACCCCTGATGATCACCTTACCGGATTTAAAAATCTGTACACCTTGTTTATCAAATACAATCGTATTACCCATACTTTGCATCTTTGATACAGAGAGCAAGTTATATGGTACTTCCGGCAGATTTCCCCCACGTTAAAAAAAAAAATATAGGACGTCCTTCAATTCTCCTGCGACTCCTGTGTCACTGAGTACGTCCAGTGTGTCCCGTTTTGTTGCCATGATGTATTCTCCAGATTTTGTCACTGATATCCTGATCGGTGTCTTCAGCTCCTCGTTTTGCTAAGTCCTCCCTATTGATAATATGGTCGGACGCTCCTGAATCCAATAAAAATTAAACCCGTTCTCTTCTATCTTCAGTGCATTCCACATATCCTGCCATGAATGCAAATCCATCTGTATTTGCAGCATTTGTATTTTGCTGCACACACTGCACTGTTTGTAATGTTCTCCTGTTTTCGCTATTTTTATAGTCCATGGTTCTCTTGTGGTAGTAACAATCCTTCTTTATATGTCCTTTTCTTCCACACTGGTAACATTTTGTCACATGTGTTGCTTTTGTCTTCATGTTCGTAGACGTTTTATTTCGTATTTAAAAATTTCCACGTTTTTTTGTTTTTATAGGAAAGTCTTGATTAGTGAATCTCCTTTTATTATTATTTTGTTTAATTGCCTGGAGAATCTTTATACTTGAATCGGCATTCTCATTTAACAATTTCACCTCATGATCTAATAGCCTGGTTTTGACGAATGCAATACTTAAGTTGTCTTCAGCTAAAGTTTCAATAGCTGTTATCATTCCATCATAAGATGATGGAAGTGTTAATAACAAATGAGAAATTACATCTATCTCTTCTAATTTTCGTGAATCAAATGTCGTGAAGTGTCTCATCAATGGGGTATCACTTTGCAATTTTATACTCAGTAATTTCTTTTGCAGAGCCAGTTGAGTGGTACACACGAGGTGTCATGCACACCAGAAAATTAAAACGGCTGCCACGGTTAAACTTCATATTATTTCGGGTCCGAAAAATTAGTAAATATTCTTCAGACGTTCTGAAGTAAAGGTGAACAGCGTTTTTCTTAAAAATATCACTGTTATGTAGTAAAAAAATCCGGTAAGTTCTCGCCTTGTGACTTGTTCAATACTTCGAACGCGGCTCGAGTCCGTCCCGACCTTCTGTTAAAGCCTCGTGCTGCGGACTCTCTCGCGGACCCTCTCCCTCGCACCGTCACCTCTCATTGGCCAGTGTTTTTCGTTAATAACTCGTAAACAAAGCCCCAGATTGCATTTTCGCAAAGGAAAAAGTTACTTCAAATGACCTCAGCTACCCTTCATTTTTGGCAGTTAAAATAATCGTCGAACACCCTGTATAGCGGTATCTTTGATATACAGTTTACATCACCGTCGGTGCGTGTTGACGGAACCGGCGGAAACGTAATCTGATATTTTCGAATCTCAGTCCTAAGTAAACTATAAATTAATTTTTGTCCGAGGCTAAAGTTTCTTTTTCGACAATCGGAGACAATAAATTCTATTTCAGCGACGAGGGTGAGGAGATAAACATCCCGGACGGCTCGTACGAACTGGGGGCGATCAACGCTTACTTGAGGCGTGAGATAAACGCGCGGTATCCTTCTCCAGCCAAAGATAACAACGATGTAGAATATCCGCTGATTCTACGAGCGATCAACAATACTATGAAAAGCGAAATTAAAAGCGCATATAAGATAGATTTTACGAAACCCGACACCGTGGGTCCAATCCTAGGATTTTCTAGGAATCGCATTCTATCACCGAACACGTGGCATGTATCGCACACTTCCGTGAATATCATTAACACGAATATTATTCGAATAGAATGCAACGTAACCACCGGTTCGTACGATAACGGGAAACTGATTCACACGATACACGAATTCACGCCTAACATGTCGCCGGAGTATAAAATATCGGAAACACCGGCACGAATCATTTACCTCCTGATCGTTACACGATCAATGGAAGATTTAACGATTCGCATCGTGGACCAGTCTGCACGTTTGATTGATTTTCGAAACGAAGAAATCACGGTTCGGCTGCACGTTTGTCGAATCGTCTCATAACCTTGACATAGCCGTTATGTTAATTCATAATAATAATAATAGGATATCGAATACGTCGAACATAAAAAACGGCGCGCCATTTCGACAATAAGGAGAAGAAGAAGACGAGGAAACTAACCGAAACGTGGAATATCTGCGATCTTTGGGATTCATCGTTACCAAGTAATCGAACTCGCTTCACCGCCATGTCCGACGACATTCTGAACATCTCTGAGGCACCAATCTTCGACAATCGAATAACTACGATCGACATGCACACCTACAATACGTACGCCAACACAACGTTTGGAAACAGTGATGAGATAAGAATACCCATTCAACATCAAGACTTGTACACTCTTCCGTGTAAAAGCTTCCTATACGTGGAGGGAAGACTCAGCCTACCGGGAGGATCGACCAACGACACGGTGGCTCTAGAGAACAATGCGGTAGCGTTTATGTTCGACGAGATACGTTATGAACTGAACGGAGTGGAAATCGATCGGTCCAGAAATCCCGGTACAACGACGATCTTGAAGAATTACATCAGTCTGAACATTACGAAGAGCAACGCGCTTGTGATGTAAATTTTCACACTTAGATATATAAAAAACTTTATTTCATTCAAGCGGGTTACGCCTGAATGTACAATACAATAAATGAACACAGTACAAATTTTAATAGTAACGACGGACAGCAATTTGATGTGTATGGGTCAAAACCCTGATTCCAACTCAATGGTCTGTCTTTGATGTGCGGTGATTTTATACAGGCTCTTATCTCGTTCCACGTGGAGCAGGCTCTTATCTCGCTCCACGTGGATCGTAGCCGGCTGGACCTTAACCGGATGTTGTTATGATGGTGTAACGGGGCGTGTAGGCTGTCACACGCTGTCCAACGGGGGCTGGATATACAGAAACGGAGGGAAAATCTCACCGTAACGCTTAAGAATTTGCTACATTTCAACTTTTGCGTGCATATGAACACATTGCTAGACTTCTGCGAAGATTACAAACGCGTTGTAATAAATGCTCGGCACGGATTGATTTTGATTCGCGCGCGCAACGACGCTAACGCTTTACGAAGCTGGTCCGACAATGCGAAACCTGTCCTGGATTTGTATCAAATTCAATGGAGAATGTTGCACGTCGTTTTGGATGAAATACACAAGTTGTCGATGCTGCGTATTCTTGAGAGCGAAAGAACGATCAGCATGAGTTTCCGTTCGTGGTAACTGTACAAATATCCGATGCTGCAAACAACCACGAAGCACACGTGGGCGATAAAAACAGCTCCGCAAATGAAAAAACCGCGGTACGTGACAATCGCGTTACAAACCGAAAGGAAAAACGATTTAAAGAGAAACCCTACCCAATTCGATTCGTGCTTATTATCCAATATTCGACTTTTTCTGAACTCGGAAATGTATCCTTATTTTCGATTGATGCATATGCTTTTACACAGCAAATTTACAAATTAAAAAATATTTTAAACTTTGTATTACATTTTTTTTATTCATCGTTGACGCCACCACCCTCGTTGTCGTCGTCATCGTTGATGGACAAAACGGACATTGCGCGCTAAACATATACATAACGTTGTTCAAGGATCGTACGGACAATTCCTGGACCAAAAGCGATGCTCCAACATGGGTTTGTCCCCGGCTTCCCACCAATAAAGTCCTATGCCGCACGCGAAGCATTCATCCTCCAGGAAATCATCCTCCCTCAGATAATAAAATCCAGCGATCGCGAGCTCCTCCGGCTTAATAAACGGGATCGGCCAATTTTCAAAGCTGCTAAGCCTGTCCTCTTCACACCGATAATCCATACGTTCCTACGTTCTCTCTCTCTCTCTCTCTCTCTCTCTCTCTCTCTCTCTCTCTACAAAAAGGCGCCATAGAAATAAAAAATAATTCTAACTAAAAAAAAATGAAAAAAAAATGTGTTACCTTTCGATTTCATTAGCCACATCTAAAATACACGAACTTCGCTCAAACAACAATGATATTGAATCTTTTCTTTCGAAGTTCGCGTCCAGCAATGAAGCCTGCATGGTACGTGGTATTCTTGATACATCGGTTCCGCGATCAATGAATTGAATTTCGGACAGCCGAGATATTCCAAATTGAAACTGCCAACTCCTATTTTATTTAAAATATCCTTTTCAATATGCCCCCCTTTGTACGCGACGACGGGATCTTTGTAGTCTCGAACGAAATTTTTTATAATAATGCCAATGTCCTCTTGTTGATAATTCTTTTTCCCCTGGAAATTTTTAAATGAAATCCCGTGCACGAAATTCGAGATATGCCATGCAGACTTCTGATCGCTTCTGGATAAATCCATGTAGCGAACGCGCAATTCGAATTCAAATAATTCATATTCAGCGGTATGAGCATTTACGATGGCTAATTCTTTACAATTAAATTTGTTGGCTACGAAGAAACCGTCCATATCGACAATAAAATCTATTGCGGGCATCTTAAACGTAAACTTACTTTTTGCAAAATATATGTCTATAGCAACACGCACCTTTCCACTGTACGACAACGATTTAATTTGCTCCGCGTTATGCTTCATCTATTTATTAACATGCACGCACGCGCACTTCACTCTCCACAACGTCGTAAAAATGCAAGCGCAGCCTCTCTAATCTACCCCTCTCTCTCTCGCTCTCACACTCCAAAACATTTCCTACAATGTAAAAATGCAAGCGCGATAAAAAAACGCCACATGATTAAATTCAATAAGACAAAAAGACCGCTTAGACATAGTCTCCAGACTCGTTACAAATGCGACGCATTCGTCGTGCGCAACGGTAACCGTTGCGACGCATCTATCCTCCATCTCTCACTCACTCCTAAAAACCGCGCAACGTATATTATTTTTCTAACGTTGACGTAGGCTTTAGATTCTGCAATCTCGGTCTTGCAACCTGCTCTTCTGTCCAACCTTTTGTCCCAACACAAATCATCATATTTGGAAATCTTTTTGATTAATTTCTTAAGCTTATTATGCAAAAACTTCATTGTTACAGCAATCAGGTTCGTTTCGTTCTTCTCTTTGAGCATTTGGTAGACTTTCAGATCCAAATCTACTTCAAAGAGATTAAAAAGAATTTCAAAGAAATTTCTCAGTACTCTTTCTCCCTCGCCGTTGGAATAATCTTTATCGTCTCCTTTAGTATGTAGTTCTGCTTCAGATAATATTTGTCTCTGGCAAGCTCCTCTAATCATCGAAAGAGAGAGAGAGAGAGAGAGAGCAACGGAGGCAGAATAATACAAATAGTTAAAACCTTTCTAAATCTTGATCTAGAAACAGTTCTTACGGTAGTTGTTTTGATTTAAACAAAAGTAACCATATTCTTAATTTAATGATAAAATATATGAAAGTATATACTAATTAAAGTGATATTATCCGACATAAAATAATGTCTTTAATTATAATCTTTAATCATTTTTGCTGCTGGTTAATATAGTAGATTTGATATGTTTGGATTAAGAAACTCAAAAATTGATAAAATGCAGATATTCCTTCTCTGCCAACTACACTTCTGGCAAATTTGATTTCTTCATCAATATTTTCTACAATTTCCTGATAACTAGACCTATTATATTTTATATCTCCCAAAAACTTTTCCATTATTCTCTTAGTAATAGGGCCAAATTCATGAGATTCTAACCAACGTAACGCTATTTTATGTAATTCTTCGCAATTATATGGAACATTACCCTCATCTATCCCATTTCTAATAACACTGTTCAATGCTTCCTTGTCACACTGATTAACTGCAAATATTAGTCTATCTAAAAATTTCTCTTTTATTTCTTTTTCACTCTCGCCAGAAAGTCTTCCTTCTTCTGAGAACTGTTTCTCTCTCTCTCTTTCGATGATTAGAGGAGCTTGCCAGAGACAAATATTACCTGAAGCAGAACTACATACTAAAGGAGACGATAAAGATTATTCCAACGGCGAGGGAGAAAGAGTACTGAGAAATTTCTTTGAAATTCTTTTTAATCTCTTTGAAATAGATTTGGATCTGAAAGTCTACCAAATGCTCAAAGAGAAGAACGAAACGAACCTGATTGCTGTAACAATGAAGTTTTTGCATAATAAGCTTAAGAAATTAATCAAAAAGATTTCCAAATATGATGATTTGTGTTGGGACAAAAGGTTGGACAGAAGAGCAGGTTGCAAGACCGAGATTGCAGAATCTAAAGCCTACGTCAATATTAGAAAAATAATATACACTTCGAAAGTTTGATTTCTAAGGAGTTCTTGTGCTTAGAGGCAAATTGAAAGGTCGAACCTAGAAGCTATACGAAAAGACTCAAAAACTTATATGCGGAACCTATACATAAACAAGTATATCGCTCAGCAACGTTTACTGCAACAATTGTAGATATTTTCGTAAACCAACAAATAGTCTCACTGTTTATTTCGGAATTGTATCGCGAGTTCCTGAATCCAGTCAAATTAGAAGAATTTTTATACTCTTACAAATTTTCATAGATTTTACAAGATTGCAAATTTTCATTGTACAACTATCATAGGAGAAACATTATATGAAAACATTGAGAAATGCTAATAAAAAGGATATAATTAACAAGTTGACATATGGTGGATTAACACGTAAAGATAAAGAAAAGCCTTTTTAGCTGACAAAAAGATAAAAGAAGGGAAAGATATTGCCGTTATTACGAAACTCTCGTTATGAGAGTTTCCATCCACAGCAGCAAACCTTACCTGGATACTGAAATTACTATAGCTGAAGAAGAAAAATGTGACAAAATAGTAAATCTAAATATTACAGGTACAGAGCTTCGAGCTGGAGGCAGCTATTGCCGGTCATATAACTACATCATTTGTTTGGACAAAGATACAAGAATACCTATCTCACTCTAACCCAGGATCGAACAAAGAAGCTCAGAATCCTGTCCTTATATACAATTTTTCTATTAATTTTTAAATTCCTACTAAATTACTCACCTATACATTTCTACCTTTTTGCCACAACCTGCATTTCTCTTATGTATCTGCGCGAAATTAAGAAACTCTTATTGTTATATTTTCTGAACGAATTAAAACATGGATACATTAATTAAGCTTGTACCCATGTATCTCGGACCAGTGCTCTCGTGACCCTGTGCATTAAGAAGTACATGGGTTAACACACGGATATATTAACTATACGTGTATACGTGCATTTAGGGTCTGGTTAAATAGGTAATGTTCATAGTTCCCATTTTTTCACATAAGAGCATACAAGAGCAGAGAAGAGCAGAAAAGAGCAGAGAAGAGCAGAGCAAAGCAGAGCAGGGATGAGCAGAGAAGAGCAAACAGATCAGAGCAGAGCAGAGTAGTGCAGAACAGAGCAGAGCAGAGCAGAGAAGAGCAGAGAAAAGCAGAACAGAGCAGAGAAGTGCAGAGCAGAGCAGAGCAGAGCAGGTCAGAGCTGAGCAGAGCAGAGAAGGGCCGAGCAGAGCAGAAAAGGGCAGAGCAGAGCAGAGCAGAGCAGAGAAGACCAGAGCAGAGCACAGCAGGGCAGATAACAGAAGAGCAGACCAGAGAAGGGCAGAGAAGAGCAGAGAAGAGCAGAGCAGAGGAGAGCAGAGCAGAAAAGAACTGAGAAGAGCAGAGCAGAGCAGAGAAGAGCAGAGCAGAGCAGTGAAGAGCAGAGAAGGGCAGACCAGATCAGAGAAGAGCAAAGGAGAGCAGAGCAGAGAAGTGAAGAGCAGGGAAGAGCAGAGCAATGCAAGGAAGAGCAGAGCAGAACAGAGAAGAGCAGAAATGAGCAGAGAAGAGCAGAACAGAGCAGAGCAGAGCAGATAAGAGAAGAGCAGACCAGAGAATGGCAGAGCAGAGAAGAGCAGAGAAGAGCAGAGCAGAGGAGTGCAGAGCAGAGAATAGCGAAGAAGAGCAGAGCAGATCAGAGTAGAGCAGAGCAGAGCAGAGCAGAGAGGAGCAGAGGAGTGCAGAGCAGAGCGAGAAGAGCAGAGCAGAGAAGAGGAGAGCAGAGAAGAGCAGAGCAGGGAAGAGCCGAGCAGAGCAGAGAAGAACAGAGATGAGCAGATCAGAGCAGAGCAGAGAAGAACAGAGATGAGCAGATCAGAGCAGAGCAGAGAAGAGCAGAGGAGAGCAGAGTAGAGCAGAGCAGAGCAGAGCAGAGCAGACCAGAGAATGGCAGAGCAGAGAAGAGCAGAGAAGAGCAGAGCAGAGGAGTGCAGAGCAGAGAATAGCGAAGAAGAGCAGAGCAGATCAGAGTAGAGCAGAGCAGAGCAGAGCAGAGAGGAGCAGAGGAGTGCAGAGCAGAGCGAGAAGAGCAGAGCAGAGAAGAGGAGAGCAGAGAAGAGAAGAGCAGATCAGAGCAGAGAAGAGCAGAGCAGAGCAAAGCAGAGCAATGAAGAACAGAGCAGAGCAGAGAGGAGCAGAGAAGAGCAGAGCAGAAAAGAGCAGAGCAGAGCAGAGCAGAGAAGAGCAGAGCAGATAAGAGCAGAGAAGAGCACAGCAGGGCAGAGAAGAGCAGATGAGAGCAGAGCAGAGAAGAGCAGAGCAGCGCAGAGAAGAGCAGAGCAGAGCAGAGAAGAGCAGAGAAGAGCAGATCAGAGGAGTGAAGAGCAGTGTAGAGCAGACCAGAGCAGAGAAGAGCAGAGGAGAGCAGAGCAGAACAGTGAAGAGCAGAGCAGAGCAGGGAAGAGCAGAGCAGAGAAGAGCAGAGAAGAGCAAAGAAGAGCAGAGAAGAGCAGAGAAGAGCAGAGCAGAGCAGAGAAGAGCAGAAAAGTGCAGAGCATAGCGGAGAAGAGCAGAGCAGAGCAAAGAAGAGCAGTGCAGAGTAGAGAAGAGCAGAGCAGGGAAGAGAAGAGCAGAGCAGGGAAGAGAAGAGCAGAGCAGAGGAGAGAAGACCAGAGAAGAACAGAGCAGATCCGAGCAGAGCAGAGTAGAGCAGAGCAGAGAAGAGCAGAGGAGAGCAGAGCAGAGCAGGGCAGAGCAGTGCAGAACAGAGCAGAGAAGAGCAGAGAAGAGCAGAGCAGAAAAGAGCAGAGCAGAAAAGAACTGAGAAGAGCAGAGCAGAGCAGAGTAGAGCAGAGCAGAGCAGTGAAGAGCAGAGAAGGGCAGACCAGATCAGAGAAGAGCAAAGGAGAGCAGAGCAGAGAAG
Organism: Megalopta genalis; assembly: GCF_051020955.1. Classification (NCBI taxonomy): domain Eukaryota; kingdom Metazoa; phylum Arthropoda; class Insecta; order Hymenoptera; family Halictidae; genus Megalopta; species Megalopta genalis. The sequence continues at coordinate 2,199,376 of NW_027476091.1, read as the reverse complement.
TGAAGAGCAGGGAAGAGCAGAGCAATGCAAGGAAGAGCAGAGCAGAACAGAGAAGAGCAGAAATGAGCAGAGAAGAGCAGAACAGAGCAGAGCAGAGCAGATAAGAGAAGAGCAGACCAGAGAATGGCAGAGCAGAGAAGAGCAGAGAAGAGCAGAGCAGAGGAGTGCAGAGCAGAGAATAGCGAAGAAGAGCAGAGCAGATCAGAGTAGAGCAGAGCAGAGCAGAGCAGAGAGGAGCAGAGGAGTGCAGAGCAGAGCGAGAAGAGCAGAGCAGAGAAGAGGAGAGCAGAGAAGAGCAGAGCAGGGAAGAGCCGAGCAGAGCAGAGAAGAACAGAGATGAGCAGATCAGAGCAGAGCAGAGAAGAACAGAGATGAGCAGATCAGAGCAGAGCAGAGAAGAGCAGAGGAGAGCAGAGTAGAGCAGAGCAGAGCAGAGCAGAGAAGAGAAGAGAAGAGCAGAGCAGAGCAGAGAAGAGCAGAGCAGAGCAGAGCAGAGCAAAGCAGAGCAATGAAGAACAGAGCAGAGCAGAGAGGAGCAGAGAAGAGCAGAGCAGAAAAGAGCAGAGCAGAGCAGAGAAGAGCAGAGCAGATAAGAGCAGAGAAGAGCACAGCAGGGCAGAGAAGAGCAGATGAGAGCAGAGCAGAGAAGAGCAGAGCAGCGCAGAGAATAGCAGAGCAGAGCAGAGAAGAGCAGAGAAGAGCAGATCAGAGGAGTGAAGAGCAGTGTAGAGCAGACCAGAGCAGAGAAGAGCAGAGGAGAGCAGAGCAGAACAGTGAAGAGCAGAGCAGAGCAGGGAAGAGCAGAGCAGAGAAGAGCAGAGCGGAGATGAGCAGAGAAGAGCAGAGAAGAGAAGAGCGGAGCAGAGAAGAGCAGAGAAGAGCAGAGAAGAGCAGAGCAGAGAAGAGCAGAGCAGAGCAGAGAAGAGCAGAGAAGAGCAAAGAAGAGCAGAGAAGAGCAGAGAAGAGCAGAGCAGAGCAGAGAAGAGCAGAAAAGTGCAGAGCATAGCGGAGAAGAACAGAGCAGAGCAAAGAAGAGCAGTGCAGAGTAGAGAAGAGCAGAGCAGGGAAGAGAAGAGCAGAGCAGGGAAGAGAAGAGCAGAGCAGAGGAGAGAAGACCAGAGAAGAACAGAGCAGATCCGAGCAGAGCAGAGTAGAGCAGAGCAGAGAAGAGCAGAGGAGAGCAGAGCAGAGCAGGGCAGAGCAGTGCAGAACAGAGCAGAGAAGAGCAGAGGAGAGCAGAGAAGAGCAGAGCAGAAAAGAGCAGAGAAGGGCCGAGCAGAGCAGAGAAGAGAAGAGCAGAGAAGAGCAGAGAAGAGCAGAGAAGAGCAGAGCAGGGAAGAGCAGAGAAGAGCAGAGCAGAGAAGACAAGAGAAGAGCAGAGCAGAGTGGTGCAGAGAAGAGCAGAGCAGAGAAGAGCAGAGCAGTGAAGAGCAGAGCAGAGAAGAGCAGAGCAGAGAAGAGCGGAGCAGAGAACAGCAGAGAACAGCAGAGCAAAGCAGAGCAGAGAAGAGCAGCGAAGAGGAGAGCAGAGAAGAGCAGAGAAGAGCAGAGAAAAGCAGAGCAGAGAAGAGCATAGAAGAGCAGAGCAGAGAGGGCAGAGAAGAGAAGAGGAGAGCAGAGAAGAGAAGAGCAGAGCAGAGCAGAGAAGAGCAGTGCAGGGAAGAGCAGAGTAGAGCAGAGAAGAGCAGAGAAAATCAGAGCAGAAAAGAGCAGAGCAGAGCCGAGCAGAGGTGAGCAGAGCAGATCAGAGCAGAGCAGAGGAGAGCAGAGCAGGGCAGATAAGAGCAGAGATGAGCACAGCAGAGCAGAGAAGAGCAGAGCAGAGGAGAGCAGAGCAGAGGAGAGCAGAGCAGAGCAGAGAAGAGCAGACCAGAGAACAGCAGAGCAGAGCAGAGCAGAGAAGAGCAGCGAAGAGCAGAGCAGAGAAGAGCAGAGAAAAGCAGAGCAGAGAAGAGCTTAGAAGAGCAGAGAAGAGCAGAGATGAGCAGAGAGCAGCAGAGAAGAGCAGAGAAGAGCAGAGAAGAGCAGAGAAGAGCAGAGAAGAGTAGAGAAGAGCACAGAGGAGCAGAGAAGAGCACAGAAGAGCAGTGAATAGCAGAGAAGAGCAGAGAAGAGCAGAGAAGTGCAGGGGAGTGCTGAGACTTAGGCTATATCCGCTGTAGCTGCTAAATTTGACGCTTTGTCTTATGTATCGACTGAAATTGAAACTAAATCGTACGCTTTGTCTAAAATTGAAGCTAACTCATTTGTTTCGGCTGAGCTTGTAGCTATATTATCAGTATCGGCTGAATCTAGAGCTAAATCAGCTGTATCTTCTAAATTTGAAGCTTAATCTTATGTTTAGGCTCAATCTGAAAACAAATCGCACGTATAGTATGAATTAGAAGCTAAATCGTATGTTTCTGCTGAATTTGAAGCACTATCATAAGTATCGGCTGAATCTGAATCTAAATCAGCAGCATGTGCTAAATTTGAATCTTAATTGTATGTCTCGGCAGAATTTGAGGACAAATCGTTCGTTTAGTCTCAAATTAAAGCTAACTCATATGTTTCGGTCGACCTTGAAGCAATATCATGAGTATCGGCTGAATCTGAAGCTAAAACAACTATATCTGCAAAATTCGAAGCATAACCGTATGTTTCGGCAGAATGTGAGGACTACTCGTAAATTTAGTCTTAAATTGAAGCTAACTCATATGTGTCGGATGATCTTCAAGCTATATCATGAGTTTCAGCTGAGGCTGAGGCTAAATCAAATGTATCTTCTAAATTTGAAGCTTAATCGTATGTTTCGGCAGAATTTGAAGACAAATCGTACTGAGGAGGTGGGATCGGCGACGGGAAGAGAGACTCGAACCCGGTTACAATTAGACTATCTTTATTTACAATTGGCGTCGGAACAAAACTCGCGATGCTCGCGTACCGTTCCCGACGAGGGTTCTTACTGAACTAATCATTCGCTCACCGATGCATCCCATCCAGATCATTCTTTCTCATTCTCACGGTTCGCTTTCACTCTATCCTGGCTAGACGCATTCATTCTACGCGACACTCAAACCAATCATCTAGACATTCGCTCGACGCTGACGCACAGCATGCAGCCCGGTCCATTCGTCCAAACATTCTTTCGCCTTAAAACTAAACACATGGCGGAGACGTGGCGCCGGCTTGTCGCCACCACAGTACGTATAGTCTTAATCTGAAGCTAAAACTGTTTTAAACAAAAACCCGGAACAAAGCAACCAACGTAATGCATCTTAAAACATCGTAAATCATCATTGCGACCCAAAAAACACACAACGTAATGTGATCGTAATGTAAAACAATATTAAAAACGTAAAAACAATGTATAATAACGTAAAACAACATAATACTGTTATAAACAACAACGCGAAACGAAGCAACCAAAGTAATGCATCGTAAAACAACGTAAATCATCAATGCGACACAAAGAAAAACAACGTAACACAACGTAAACGAATGTAAAACAATATAAAACAACGTAAAAACAATGTATAACAACGTAAAGAACGTAATACTGTATTGAAGTACAACGTGAAACAAAGCAAAACAACGGAAATCATCAACGCGAAACAAAGAAGAACACCGTAAAAACAAGTAAAACAAAGTAAAAACAAAGTAAAACAACGTTAAATAAAGTAAATCACCAATGCGAACCAAAAAACCCACAACGTAATGTGAACGTAATGTAGAACAATATTGCAAAAACGTAAAAACAAAGTATAGTAACGTAAAACAACGGAATACTATTTTAAAAAACCACGTGAAACAAAGTACAGCAACGTAAAACAACGTAAATCTTCAATGCGAAGCAAAGAAATCAACGTAACACAACGTAAAGCATCGTAAAACAATATAAACCTGCGTAAAAACAATGTATAGCAACGTAAAACAACGTAATACTGTCCCAAACAACAATGCGGAACAATGCAAAGACCATGAAGCATCGTAAAACAACGTAAATCATCAATGCGCCATCACCATTAAGCTGTTTTACGATGCTTTGCGTTCATTGCATTGTTCCGCATTTTTGTTTAGAACAGTTTTACGTTGTTTTACGTTATTGCACATAGTTTTTACGTTTTTTTATATTGTTTTACATTACGTTCACATTACGTTGTGTATTATTTGAATCGCATTGATGATTTACGTCTTTTAACGTTGTTTTCTTTTGTTTTTAGATTGTTTTACGTTGTCTTACGTTGTTAATCTTTGCTTTGCATTGACGATTTTCGTTGTTTTACTTTGTTTGGCGTTGTTGTTTATAACAGTATAATGTCGTTTTACGCTGTTATACATTGTTTTATATTGTTCTACGTTGTATTACGATGTTTTAGGCGATGTACTTTGTTTCACGTGGTTTTTTAAAATAGTATTACGTTGTTTTCCGTTGTTATACATTGCTTTTACGTATTTTATATTGCTTTGCATTGCTTTACTTGCTCTACGCTGTGTTACGTAGTTTTACTTTGACTCGCATTGATGATTTACGTTGTTTTACGGTGATTTACGTTCTTTGCATTGTTCCGCTTTGTTGTTTAAAATAGTATCACGTGGCTTTCCGTTGTTATACATTGTTTTTACGTTGTTTTATATTGTTTTAAATTGCTTTACGTTGTGTTACGTTGTCTTACTTTGTTGCCGCATTGATGATTTACGTTGTTTTACGATGGTTTACGTTCCTTGCATTGTTCCGCTTTGTTGCTTAAAATAGTATTACGTTGTTTTACGTTGTTATACATTGGTTTTACGTTGTTTTATATTGTTCTAAATTGCTTTACGTTGTGTTACGTTGTTTTACTTTTTCTCGCATTGATATGTTACGTTGTTTTACGATGCTTTACGTCCTTTGCATTGTCCCGCGTTGTTGTTTAAAACAGTATTACGTTGTTTTACGTTGATATACATTGATTTTACGTTGTTTAATATTGTTTTGCAGTGATTTACATTGTGTTACGTTGTCTTCAGCCGATGCTCAAGATATAGCTTCGAGGTCATCCGAAACATATGAGTTAGCTTCAATTTAAGACTAAACGTACGATTTGGTTTCAATATCTGCTGAAATATTCGATTAAGATTCAAACTTAGCAGATACTGCAGATTTAGCTCTAGATTCAGCCGATGCTTATGAAATAGCTTCAAGGTCAGCCGAAACGTTTGAGTTAGCTTCAATTTTGGACTTAACGTATTATTTGGCTTCAATATCTGCCGAAACATAGGATTAAACTTCCAATTTAGCAGATGCAGCTGATTTAGCTTCAGATTCAGCCGATACTTATCATATAGCATCAGGGTCATCCGAAACATATGAGTTAACTTCAATTTAAGACACAACGTACGAATTGTCTTCAAATTCTGCCGAAGCATACGATTATGCTTCAAATTTTGCAGATAAAGCTGTTTTAGTTTCAGATTCAGCCGATACTTACGATGTAGCTTCAAGGTCAGCCGAAACAAATGATTTAGATTCAAATAAATACGATATAAATAATTTAGCTACAAATGCATGCGAAACAAATGACTTAGCTTCTAATCCGTGCGAAAAACATGATTTATATTCAAATTCATGCGGAGTAGAAGGTTTAGCTTCAAATTCATGCGAAACACATGGATTAGCTTCAAATCCATGCGAAACACATAATGCAACTTTAAATTCATGCGGAACACATGATTTAGCTACAAATTCATACGACACACATGATTTAGGTCTAAATTATTGCGAAACACATGATTAAGCTCCAAATTCATACTAAACACATGAATTAGGTTTAAATTAACGCGAAACACATGATTTAGCTTCAAATTCAGGCGAAGTAGAAGGTTTAGTTTCAAATCCAGGCGAAACAAATAATTTAGCTTCAAATAATTACGATATATATTATTTAGCTTCAAATGCATGCGAAACAAAGGAGTTAGCTTCAAATCTATGCGAAATACATGATTTAGCTTCAAACCAATGCGAAGTCGAAGGTTTAGCTCCAAATCCATGCGAAACACATGATTTAGATTTAAATACTTGCGAAAGAAATGATTCAGCTTCAAATACTTGCGATGTATATGATATAGCTTCAACTGCATGCGAATCAAACGAATCAGCTTCACATCCATGCGAAACACATCATTTAGTTTTGAATAAATGCGGAGTAGAAGGTTTAGCTTAAAATCCATGCGAAACACATGATTTAGTTTCAAATACTTGCGATATAAATGATATAGCTTCAAATGCAAGCGAAACAAACGAGTTAGCTTCAAATCCATGCGATACACATGATTCAGCTTCAAATCAATACGAAGTAGAAGGTTTACTTTCAAGTCCATGCGAAGCATATGATTTAGCTTCAAATACTTGCGATATAAATGATATAGTTTCAACTTCATACGAAACAAATGAGTCAGCTTCAAATCCATGCGAAACACATGATTTAGCTTCAAACATTTGCGATACAAATGATATAGCTTCAAATGCATGCGAAACAAACGAGTTAGCTTCAAGTCCATACGAAACACATGATTTTGCTTCAAATCAATGCGAAGTAGAAGGTTTAGCTTAAAGTCCATGCGAAACACATGATTTAGCTTCAAATACTTGCGATATAAATTAGATTCACGTGCATGCGAAACAATCGAGTTCCCTTCAAATCCATGCGAAACACATGATTTAGCTTCAAATCAATGCGAAGTAGAAGGTTTAGTAAAGGACGTAAAGCTTAGTAAAACAACGTAAATCATCAATGCGAAACAAAGAAAAACAGGGTAACAGAACGCAAAGCAATGTAAAACAATATAAATCGACGTAAAAACAATGTATAACAACGTAGAATAACGTAATACTGTTTTAAGCAACAACGCGAAACAAAGGAAAGGGCATAACGCATCGTAAAACAATGTAATTCATCAATGCGAAACAAAGGAAAACAACGTAACACAACGTAAAGCAATGTAAAACAATATAAAACAACGTAAAAACAATGAATAATAACGTGAAACAACGTCATAATGTTTCAAACAACAACGCTGGACAAAGCAAAGCACGTAAAGCATCGTAAAACAATGTAAATCATCAATGCGCGCGAAAGAAAGTAAAAGAACGTAACACAACGTAAGGCAATGTAAAACAATATAAAACAAGGTAACAACAATGTATAACAACGTAAAACAACGTAATACTATTTTAAAAAACCACGTGAAACAAAGTAGATCAACGTAAAACAACGTAAATCATCAATGCGAAACAAAGAAAAACAGGGTAACAGAACGCAAAGCAATGTAAAACAATATAAATCGACGTAAAAACAATGTATAACAAAGTAGAACAACGTAATACTGTTTTAAACAACAACGCGAAACAATGAAAAGAACGTAAAGCATCGTAAAACGATGTAAATCATCAAAGCGAAAAGTAGGAAAACAACGTTACACAACGTAAAGCAATGTAAAAGAATATAAAACAACGTAAAAACAATGTATAACAACTTAAAACAACGTAATACTGTTTTAAACAACTACGCGGAACAATACAAAGGACGTAAAGCATCGTAAAACAACGTAAACGATCAATGCGAAAAATAGGAAAACAACGTAACACAGCGTAAAGCAATGTAAAACAATATAAAGCAACGTAAAAACAATGTACATCAAACTAAAACAACGTAATACTTTTTTAAACAACAACGCGGAACAAAGCAAAGAACGTAAAGCATCGTAAAACACCGAAAATCATCAATCCGAAAAAAGTAAAGCAATGTAACACAACGTAAAGCAATATAAAACAATATAAAACAACGTAAAAGCAATGTATAACAACGTAAAACATCGTAATACTTTTTTAAGCAACAACGCGGAACAAAGCAAAGAACATTGTTGCGCACGGCACAAAAATAACCGCCGGAAGTCGTGAGGAGACGACAACGATTTATTTGTTGGACTCCGCAGTCCTCGTTTACAATGTTTAGAGCACGGCTCCGAACTTAGTATGAAATGAAGCACGACTTCGCACAGACCATAAAAATGAAGCACGGCTTCGTACGGGTGCAAGGGCGCTGAATAAAACTTGTAATGGTATCTGCACTGAAATTGTTGACAATTCCATCCGTTATCGAATTTGCGGCAGTATATATAGACACCTGGCCGATGTTCAAGGAGAAGTATCGTCAGGCGTCGAAGGCCGGGTCATTGCCTCCTAAGGCAAAACGCCGCGTGTTTACAACGGCCGAGGCGAGCGTTTGACGGTCGGGCCAACGCACGTCGATCGTGTTATTGTCTTGCCGCCTCGCCGTTTATTCGAGAAAAACGGCGAGACGGCGTACATTGAATGTCGAACGTGCGTTGACCCGCGGTCCGCGATTCGGCCGGAACAAACACAGTAAATAACCCACTTACCCTAGTAAATAAATATAGAAAAGAAAGAATATTGCACCGAGTGGCAGACCAAAAAAATTAACAGTACAAAAACATGAAATTCTTAGGATTATTAAAAAGAAGCCAGATATAAGTGCGTCTGAGATTGTATCAAAAGTCCAGGAACGAAATAAAAATCAAATGCATACAAGAACGATTCAGATTACATTGGGCAGGATTTAAAAGCAAAATTGTGAGGAAGCAACCGTACATCAGTGAAGTGAATAAAACAAAGAGAGTGGAATTTGCGAAGCAAATCTCTCTCTGAGTCGGAGAATTAGTGTTTATAGACGAAATAATGGGTAAACACTTGAATTTTGACATATGAAAGGAAAATTAGCAAAAAAGTGCGGGTTAATTAGGAATGGGAATGACATACTATTTTTAATGGGATAACGATTCGAAACTTGCGGCTGATATGGTACGTCAATGACTTTTATGTAATACTATATGACTCCTATCGAGATCCATCCATGTAAATCGGGGATTGAAATTATCGAGCATGCAGCATTGTTAGTAGGCGTAGCCTCGCGCTACACTTGCGTCTACTTGAACATACTCGAACGACAGTGCTCGACAAGACATTCTGCAAGTCAGACGTTTGTTTCATGTCACCACACTCCTATATATGTATTTGTTGTTTGTAAGGAATTTATATGTTACGACCAACCTGTTCACGAAAAAGGCTACGCAAGGAGTGAGGAGAGTCCCGCTCAGCGACGTGGCGCGTAATTGTATAGCTTTGGAAGTTGAGTTGAGAAAGTTGAGGAACCAACCTACAGTGGATTTTCCTTAGTTGGAAAAGAACTTGAGCGATTCTCTTTTGAGTCTTTTGCGGACAATTCATCAAATCCTTATCGGTTAAGGATAAGGATCTGGCGAACATTTGAATTTCTCAAGGAATTATAATTACAAAGTAATTCAATTACAATGTAATTCGATACTGAGATCGCCATTTAATTAAAATACAAGGTGATTTGTAATTCAATAGGAGTATAATTACAAAATACTAAGTATTTCAATTACATTAATTACGAATTACAATGTACTTAATAAATAAATTAAAATATTATTAATAACTACGACGTAATTATTATTTATTGGACACGGTATACCGCATGAATAATAAATACTTAACCATTAAATGATAATTAATAAGTAACAATTGAAATCGTATTCGTAATTAATAAACAAATTTTATTATTTCAAATAATTGATAAGTAATTGTTTTCTCTTTCATTTAAACTTTCAAACAACAAATAATTATACATAAATATATATTGTATTTCAATTACACTCGTGATTAAAATAAATATAAATTAAAATAAATAAGTATTGCTCTTTCTCAATCTTTTTTCAAAATTGAGTTCTTAATGTTTTAAATATATTTCGGATAAAGATATAGGCAAAAGTAATTTTTGAGCATTTTTTATTCCATCGTTTACCCGAATGTATATACTTCTTATTACAGTTTTATTTCACATTCTTTATATTAAATAGATACACGTGACTCCCATTAATATTCGGACACGATATTATTAGAAAAATTATTGCTCCCTTTTATTGTTTATGGCAGTATTATTGAATCGTTTTCTCATATAATAAAGCACTTCTTAAAGTAAGTAGAAAAATAAATTTTGTTTAGTTATTGCACATGTTCTTTTGTATAATAAGCGATAAACAAGATTGTGACAAAATTTAACGTCGCAAAAATATTCGGACACAACATCTTAGATGCCAGAGTAAAATATTGTATTACATTGACGACGCCGCTAACACATATTGTATATAAATAAATAAAAATTCGTTGTAAGAACTCGGTACCACAGAAATTATTGGTGATATCAGACGCTTTACTTGTGAAAATGGGATGAAAAGGAAGAAATACGTCTTTTGAAATCCGACAATTGGTTATTTATCACAAGGGAATGGGATCTTTTAATAATAAAGCAGAATTAATGGAAACAATCACGAAAATATGACCAGAAATTCCGACTGAATTTATACCACACAGATGCAATGCAGTCCTCAAATCCAAGGGTTATCCAACATCTTATTAGACTGTTATGAAAACTACAGTCAATGATACATCGCTGTTTTTCATTAAAAGTGATTATATAACTTAAGCGGCGTATGTTTCTATGCATTCATAGGTACCGAACAATTCTATCAGAAGCTTATACTATTTCTTTCGTCCTTTCCTAATTCAATGGGATCTCGATGTTGCGAGCCATCCTTGTCCTGCTCGCCTCTAGCGTACACATGTTCGTATCTATTGTCTCGAGTCGTCTGTAAGTCATTCCTCTGACGGCTTGATTCTTATCGTCGGAGACCCTAAACGAGAAAGCCACTTGAAGGTGCCATAAAATAGTATTCCCTACAATTGCTGTCAAGGACGGAAGGACTGTCCTGAAACTATGCTTATCGTAAACGAGAATTTCGAAGCATTGCACAGCATATGGTGTATCTCGACGTATTTCGTTTCTTTTTTATGAAACCATTTCTAAATAAACCATAGACCTTTCCTAATATATTAAAGAATTTTGTCAGCTTCTTCTTTGTTGAAAATTGTGGTTCAAAATAATGAGGAAGAAAAATAATTGATATGTTTCTTTTTCGCAGGAATAGAGAAAAGACTGTTCCTCAATACATAATCTATTGCAATCAGTGTTTTAAATTTGTCAGATTTTCTGGTAGGGTTTGATCGTATATTTTTTAGTCTATATACTTGGACTAAATGATATTAACGAAACTAAGAGAATCGTGAAAATAATATAAAATTTCGAGTTACTGCAGTAGCTGTGTGTGTGTGTGTGCAATGTAATTTAAGTTATAATTTTTTCCATAATTAAAATATTTAATCTTTTTAACTTACTTCTAATAAACGAATTTTATTATGTCTGACGGTGCATTATTTTTTTATACAATATTAATCGATCTCGTAGTAATATGACTGAAACTTTTGGATCGATTAAATATATGTACTACTCGATTAAAAACATCTAGCATTTAACATTTTCAACTATTTCATCATAAATACTGTACGATATTTTTGCAGTATAATTTATGCTGAAATTCATTTGCATCTTGTAATTGCGAAACAAATGACAACCTAGCAGAGTTGTACATTATTTAGATAATAAATTATAGAAACGTTACGAACAAAAGATACTTCTTCATCTTTATGCAATATTGGAGGGTCCTAATAAAATAAGTAACTTTATTCGATGTGTTTGAAATAAATAATTTTATTAGTCGAGAATTTGTCCGACAAATAAAAATACCACTTAATTATCAACACGTAACTACATTGTTCCAGAACAAAAACAAATCAATATTCATAGAATCGTTTTTCAAATAAAGATAGGAAAGTGTCGAATATGTGGATGCTTGGTCTCAAGTCTCCGATTATGCTCTCTAGTTTTCATTTCGGGATAATACAGTATCTAACAAAAAGATAGCATACTTTAAAACTAATGTAATTTTCATTTATGTAACATTACAACTAAAATACTGTTTCTATATAAATTTGCAAAATACCCCTATAAACATACACAAATGAAATAAAATTGCATTTCGCAAGTGTAAACAATTTTATTTAAAAAAAGAGAATTTTTATGGAAATACAGTCGGACAAAATGTTAGCACACTTAACTAAAAATTATGTATGTCAATAAATCAAGCAATAATATTGAATGCCTAATGTTTTGTGGCTTCATCTTTCCACTTATTAACAGTCGTCATTATCTACGAAGTTTCTTTATTAGTTTTTTGTTCTAATTGTTTCTTATCATCTTAAATACATTTTTATCATTCGGCAATCTTTTGAAATTATCTGCCATTTGCATAATGCATGGTTATGATTTTCGCAACAATTTTCAACGATATGATCTTGCTGATTAATCCTCGAGAAAAAAATTCGCGGCATCACCCTGTTGAAAAATATGTACAGGGTATTCCTGAAACTATATACAAGCGGTCACCGGGTTATTCTTCATAAAAAAGAAATGAAAAAGATATAGAGTGACTTCTTTTTTTTAGGATTTCGTTTTTGAGAAAACCAGGTTTTAAACCTTGCTTTGTACATACGCTTTTCCGGCTATAAGCGATGTACAGCGCTTAGCAAATTTTCAATCTCGATTTTCTCGAAAACTAAATCCTAAACAAAAAAATATTTTATTTTACACTTTTTTCATGTTTTTTTTTTATTTGGAATTACATGGAGTCGCAACATAATTCTTAGTGAAATATGCCATCATTATTTTCCACCGTATTTCCATAAAAATTCTTTTTTTCTAAGTAAAATTGTTTAAACTGGCGTAACGTAATTTTATTTTATTTGTGTATGTTCATAACAGTAATTTACAAATCTATATAGTATTAGAATCTCGGCTATTACCTTAAATAAATCTAAATTACGTTAATTTTAAAGTGTGCTATCTATTCGTCCGGCACTGTAGCTCGTTGAGTTTCTTCTTCTTTGAGCTTCTTCACATGTCGCGAAGTAAAGATATTTTTCTACCAGAAAGTATCAGTGCACATTTCTTTTTACATCCATTTCCAATACATACATTTTTTATTCAAAGCGTATTTATTCGTGGCGTTGAATATAATTTTCATCTTTTATCTTTATCTTTATATGAAGGCTACGAATAGATTTGCGGATAACTTTTGCCAGAATTTTGAAGATTCAAACTTTTACATTCTTGAATATACCTTCATAAAGCAGAGATTGAAAACAATTATGACATCGGTTTCAGTTCGTGAAAGAATTATGGAGAATCCAAAAATTCTCATCAAACAGTTTCCATTGTTTAATGATGGAAATAAACAAAAAGCACAATACCGCGTATCCAATTAAATAATGATATTTTATTCGAAGTATGCACACGTGCTATTTTATGTCCTTTATATCCGTTTATGTAACTGCGACAGGCTGACTAGAACGCGCTGTTTGACCCATCAATTGAAACAAAAAACTCAACGCACACAAAATAACTGCCGAGTAGCGACGATGTCTTCGAGCACCAAGGAGAAATGTGATAGTTGAATGCCGACATTTAAAATCGATATTATGTATATAGGTCCATAACTGTTAATTTTCAGTTCTGTATGATAGCCAGATAGGATTAGTATGTCACTTACTGTGCCCATTAAAGTGGCGTCTGAAGTTTTCGATAAATTATATGGTTTTCTATGTTGATGTCTTTTATGTTGTTGATGTCATATATGTTGATGTCTTTTACATAACTACTAATTTTATTATAATTGAAATATATAAGGAACATAAAATATTTAACAAAATATAAATAGTAGTTTTCGATCGAGTTACTGTGCCTTGTAAGAATGAAAAGTTTACTACTGCGTGCTATTTGAGCCGTTCAGTGCATACATCGATTAACTCCACTTTTTGAAAAATCTTAAATTTATGTGTCAAAGCACTTGCTATAGTCATAACTTTTTATATTTATAATAACTTCCCTGAATAATACAAATTAACACCATTAAACGGCAACATTTTTTTGGCCATTGAAAAATAAGTAATTTATTTCAGAAGTCATTTTGATTAACTCCATACCCTAATGTAATCGTTGCTTTATTGTCATGCATCAACGCTTTGTTTTAAACAGCCGAAGATGCTTTCCCCCCTCTCAATAATATTGGTAATAAAATCGCATCAACAAACAGATTAAAAAAAAGCGCAACGCAAACGGTAGTTAGTATAACAGTGATCTCGCACGCTGAATGTTACTGTCTACTTTACCATTATTGCACGGCCTACATATATTTTCTTGATCTTTTCATCATTACTCCCAGATTGTTTTTAAAGAAATAAATATTATACCGTTATAACCAAGATGAGTGAGACTAATAACAACGTGGATGACGAAAACAGTGATGGTTCTTCAATACGATTTATTAACAGAAGGTGTGGTTCAAGAAGACGTTTATCGTTTTCCTCGGATTCATCTGATTGCAACAGTACAAATTTCGCAACAAACACGTTGATTGGGAGGAAAAGAAGTTGTAATCCTGATAAATGGACACGAAATTTACAAAAGCATAACAGAACAAAAGGTTTGGCATATAGGAATAGGGGAGGAAATTTAATACCTGCAAAAACATTTATCGATATAAAATGCAGATGCCGCCAAAAGTGCAACCAAAAAATTTTTTCAAATGAGAGAGAGACTGCCATGAAGGCATTTTATAGATTACATAGTCAGCTTGACCAAAATATTTTCTTAAGAGGTTATATTAAAGTCAACGAAATAAAAAGAAGGCGCCCCACGAATGAAACTAAAGAACGAAGATCACATTCTTTTACATATTACTTTCGAAAAGACACACGTGATATTCCCGTTTGCAAAAAATATTTTAGAGACACTTATCAGGTGAGCGATGGGCAGATATACAAATGTTGTCCTAAAGAACAAGTTACATCTTTGATCTGCGCAAAGGCCATGTTGCAAGCAATAAAATAGATGACACAAGTGTTATAAAACATATAAAGTTATTTCCAGCCTACCGTAGTCACTACACTAGAGCTCATAATCCAAGACGACAATATTTAGATCCTGACTTAAATATTAAGAAGATGTATGAACTATACGTCACAGAATGTGAAAAGGAAAATGTAGTACCAGTGAAAGAAAAGTATTACTATAATGTGTTCTCTACAAAATTTAATTTACATTTTAAACAACCATCAAAGGATACGTGTCAAAATTGTGATGCTTTGCAAATAAAAATTCAATCCTCAGACGGTGAGGGAAAGAAGATGGCAGAAATTGAAAAGGAAACTCACTTAGAAGAGGCTGAACGGGCTCGCAGTCAAATGGCTGCCGACCGAATGGCAACATCAGAAAAAGTTTTCTTATTTTCTTTCGACTTGGAAGAAGCTTTGACCTTTCCCAAGCTGACCACATCCGTAGCTTATTATAAGCGTAATTTATATGTTTATAATTTCGGATGTCATGAATTCAGTAAAAATATAAGCCACATGTTTGTTTGGCCAGAAACTGAAGGATCTCGTGGGTCTCAAGAAATTTCATCTTGTCTAATAAAGTACATAAAGACTTACGCTACAAACTTTGAAAAAATAATAACATATTCGGATTCGTGTACCGGGCAAAACAGAAATATTAAAACTGTCTTAAGTTTATTGAAACTTGTTCAGAGTACGGAAATAAGAGCTGAGTCAATTGAAATGAAATTTTTGGTAAGTGGGCACAGCTATTTGCCTAATGACTCAGATTTTGCCATTATTGAGTCACGTGCGAAAAAAAATCAAAACATTTTTTCACCAGATGATTGGTACAATATAATCAAAACATGTAAAAAGAAAGCTCCATTTCATCTAATCCAAATGACCCACCAAGATATTTTTTCAACAAAACCTTTAGAACAATCAATCATTAACAGAAAAGTGACCGTCACAGGCTTTCCAGTAAATTGGCTTAAAATACGCTGGATAAAATTAGAAAGGTCCAAACCCCATCTCATACAATTCAAATGTGATTATAATGAAGATACAGAATTTAAAGCCATTAATTTAAGAAAATCTGTATCAGGTAGACCGCAAAGTTTGAAAAATATATATCAGCCTTTATTATATCCTAAAGGCAGAACTGTGACAAGGGAAAAATGGAGAGACATGATGGACCTGCTAAAATACATTCCTCCTGTTGAACATGATTACTATAAAAACTTGACAACAAATCGAAATGACGAATCCTCACATCCAGCTGATGAAGAAGACATTATTTATAATATTGCTGATGAATTAATTACAAATAATATAATATAACAGAACTGTGAACATTCATTTTTATGCAAAAGCTGTAATAAAAATATATAATAACTAACTTTTTCTGTAATAAAAAACTTAAAAATTTAAAGACTGAATTTAACTTTACTACTTTTTAAGTTGCCAAATTGATTAACTCCACCAGTCACATAAAAGCTGTAACATTACTGACGATTATTTTTTGGCTATTCTTTCTTATTAATTTTATACAGCGTCAGATGAAAGCTATATCTGTATTTATGCATTCTACATTATATGTGTGAATCTATATTATAACAGGAATTTTAGAAAACAATGTACATCTCATTGCTCATTTACTGAGCCTTTTCTAGTTATCATCTGCACACTCATCTAATTACTATGTGTCAATCTCTGTGCACTGATCTAATCACTATAAAGAGTGCTAGGTAAATACTAAACTTCGAAAATTGTGTGAGCTTTGGGTATCATAATTTATTACACATGTTCAGTACAATCACGTACAGCGTATACACATTTCACGGACAAAAAAAGTAATCTTAAATGTAACACGTAGTTTGCTGTAAGAGGGCTCAGTCTAGACTGTTTTTCTGCAATTTGGTAGAGTTTTTTGAATATAATAATTTATTTTTTTGTTTTGTGGAAAGCATGATTTTTGTATTTTTTTTATCTTTATTTGCAAAGTGATTCGTAAGTCTTTTAACAAAATCAGGAAAGAAGGAAATTCTGCGGCTGGAAGAAAAAACACTGCATATCACATGTTTTCACTTTCGAGATGTTTGTCATTTAAAGTTCTGGCCACCAATTCCTTTCTTGGTTTTCCATTTATTGAGCTTATCGTATTTGCATAAACTGAAATTTCTTGAAATTGTAACATGTTGCGGTATTCTCTACAGTCACTGAATACACAGCCGCGAGATCTAGGACGCTCGGAGCGTGGGCTGAGTCGAATGGTGCCGGCCCTGAGCAACGGCGAGTGCGCGTAGGGTTTGTGCGTCGTGCCGAGCCGTGAATCTGGGGAGTGGGGAATGCCTCGTTTCTAGCTGAAGAAGCGATCTGCCGAGAACGAGGATCTTTGTCGCGTAGACCGTAGCGTTGGGTGTTTGGAAGAAATAAGTATAACTGTGACAATTCGAGCCGAGATTAATTCATACGAAATGAAGGAAGATAGCCGCTAAAGACCATAGGGCAGCAGGCGAAATAATAAAGGACAGTGCTGGCAACAACTGGCAGCGACCGTTCCAAAGATATGTCAAGACTAGTGACCGGCCAGGATCCGCATTCGTAACTGGGAATTTCTGATCGGTTTTTCGGTAAGTCTCATTATCAGTACGAATTTCTTCATTTACATTTCGATGGCTCGGACACCTTCTCTCGGCTCGGCTAATTATTCGCCAGTGCGAATTATTACACGCCACGTGCGTTACGCATATGGCGTCTTGAGAAAGCTTGCGAAACTGGAAGCACGTGTCTTCCACGTGGGCAATCGGTTCTTGCGGATATATGGCGTCGCGGCCATATTTATTTATATTAATATTCGGACAACTTTTAAAACGCCATAACTTGCTTAGAACTGGACTGAACAACTTGAATTTTGTTATTGCTTAGAATGATTAAAGAAAATAATATATGACGAAATATATATAACGAAGATTTAAGAAATGCATTTCATAGATCTCGGTAATTTATATGCATGTTGAAAATTTCAGCGGAATCGGTTGACTTTGGTATAAGCGGTAAACAATTAAAGATCGCAAAAATCGCAGTTTTGTCCTGATTTTTAATATTTCTGTCCAATAATTGTGAGAAAGTTGCTGTTTTAAAATTTGTTTAATGCTCGTAACTATGACCTTGCGTTAACTGATTTCGATGAAATTTTCGGCATGCATGTAACTTATCGAGATCTACAATTCCTAATATATTTTCTTTGCAATATGTAAGCTTATTTTCTAATAAAATGTCGCTTTATGGGCATGTCTTGTATTTATTTCTTTATTTCTAGATATCTGAAACTGTTTCTTAAGTTGTTTAATGTAAGTATTGTATAACATACTGTATAGCGTACCTGATTATACATTCACTTCAGATTGATCCTCTATAACTTGAGATATTATTTTATTGTCGTTAAGAATATGAAATCCTTTATCATTTCCATCATTTTTAATCACATTTTCTACATCGCACTCTACGCAGTGTGAAATGCACCTTGCAACATTATATATATAACTTTGTGATTACGGTTTGTTCGCTATCTGATCTTTCATGCAAAGATGAATTACTTTCACCGACTTTTAGAAGCTGTTATTCATTTTTATTCCTCTATTCGTGTTTGCTGCATCATCTTCTTTGCATTTTAATATGTTATCTTTATAATTTTTTTATGATATATACAGTAAATCTACCAATGTTATATTTACGAGACAAGAGATTAATTGTTTCTGAAGCGTCTATTAATTTCAAATTTTTCTTCAATACAAAGCACCACTCTTTTTCTCTTTTCGTTTGATTTGTGTGAAGACGTAATGAGAATATAGTTTCTGGACGAATCACATAGATACAAGTAACTGAATTAAATCGTTACTTATCTTACATTCTATGCAGGAAGACTATGCTAGAATTTCTAACTAAGAAACAAAAACAGTGTGTTGTATAATGGGTATGTCGCGTAGACTGGAGTTGGATAAGAGGAGCATCGTTCCTGACATCCAATTGTTGGTAACGGGTTACTATGTTGGATAAACACAGTCCAGATAAACGGTGTTTTACTAGTTCTTGTACTAGTTGTTCTATCATTAGTATTTATTTAAGATTGATGTCGTTTTTAAATCTCTATTTTATACGATTTTAAGATTTGTTTATAGTATGTATTTTTTTTTGTTGCAACTTGAATGTCCGAATTATATATAATATATATTATATATTATCAAATATTTCAAGATTTAATGAAAAGTATTTGTTTAATATAATGTTTTACAAGTAGTGTATAAACAAGGATTCGGACCTGGACAAACTAATCTAAATTGGAATCGAAATTGCGTAGGAACCGTATTTTATTAGGCTTCCCTCAATTTATTTTCTTTATTACATCACCGCCCAATGCTTCATCCTGTAACAAATGATAAAATGTCATGGTTAATAGTAAATCAAAGACCTATGCATATAAACTGTGAATCGTTTAATAGAGTTCGATGATGTACCTGCGCTGTTGTCTGTTTTTGAGTTGAAGTAAATTACCTCTCAGATGTTATACCAACAGAACTTTTATGATTTTCATTACTTTTATCGGTTTCTTTGCTTTTGTTACATGCTCCACTGCCATTAGCTTTATCTGTTTTTTCCGCTTCTTCTTCATCGTTACTACTACTGACAATAACTATTATCTCGTCATTATTGAAGGGTTTTACCGGTCTATTAGCAAATAATGTTTGCATCTATAAAATAGCATGCGATTATCCAATCTGTCAAATCTGATAGTATATTATCATTTTTAAATGAGTTTGTTTGCAAGTATACATATACTTCTGTCTTTTCTTTTTGTGCTTCCTCCTTTCTCTTATCACAATAATTTTTAATTTCTTTCCTGATATTTCCAATATCTGCAGTTGTTTCAGTAGTTTCCAAACATAGCACAAGTTCTTTTATTTCACGACTATATGTAAAGAATTAATTGTAACAATACAATCGAGCTTATAATGGCAAATCAATATTTTGAAATATTACATTGTATATGCTTGACCTCTGTAGGTTATTAAAAGCGTTAGTGTTATTTTTGTTAACAAATTTACCTAATGCTTTATTTAGATCATTCACTGTTAGTATTGTTCATAGGTTTTTATTTTCAACCAAACTGGTGTCCTTTTAGTTTTGCTTGTATGTGGTTTCCACAAAACCTTAATTCTCCTAATTAAAAAACCAAACACAAATTTTACCTTCGAGCATCTTGTAGAATATCGCAATTTTTGTTTACCTCAGTATAGCTCATAATGTCAGTCGTATCCTGGAGTACTTACCGGAACTTCTTGTTTTACAGAATACAATTAATTCGTGAGAATTAGCAACTTTATCACAATATTTCTGTGCCAATCTAAAATACACATATTATTTATTTCCATTTATTACTTGTATTCGTTAATATACTAATAGAATCTTACCTGGTCGAATCGAACCGTTCTTTATCTTTCAAGTAAATTACTTTCAATCGAATATACGGCAAGACCGGTTGCTTCGGATGATTTGACAATTGTTCCGCGGTACTAGGAATCAATTCATTTTCTATGCGTCGGTCGACGATATTAAAAACTGATTCTGATAGCAATCTATCATTGTTACTTTTTATATTTGTATCATTAAGGACCAGAGTGTCAAACACAAATGGTCTAACGGTTTTTAATTTCAATTTCTTCAACTTAAACTTATTACCGTTTACGCTAAGTATGACAATGTGTTTGGCCTTTGATTCGCCTTCGCATAAAGAAATCGCAATCTGTAAGTGCGTTTCTTAAGCAGTAGTTTCTTATTTTTCATGCATCATAATTAATAAATAAATCTAAAAATATACCTGTTTGAGAAATGTAGTATTGTCTTTTAGAGTTAAACACGTGTGTGATACAACATTCCTGTTCCCCTCCCCACACGACAAAGTCAACAAAAGAGGGAAGGTGGGCTTCCGAAGTATATCCACGTTTAAGACATGGTGCACGTTTTTTATGTAAAACAAACAAATTAAAGCATTTCACCTATGAATGAAAATCATTTGCAATAAAAAAAAATGGAAAGACCTCTCAATACATATATGGATCTCATAAGTTCACCTTAAAATCGTTCAACATCCGTATTAATTTATCATCGTTCATGCAGCTTAAACCAAAAATTGCAACATGGGTATTACCCATTTTTATCATCAGTGGAGGAATGATCATTTTAGGGGTGGCTGTCCATTTTCCAAAATAATTTATGAAACCAGACACAGACAACAAGTCCATTTGGCCCATTTATTCCACAACCTATAATTTTGATTATAATTACTAATGGCTGAATCAATGTTGAAAAATCACTGTACTTAAACTATTGATATTATATTTCTTACTTGGATGGTCATTTTTCCCGTGAATGGAAAATATTAGCATGTCAATATTAAAATTTGGATCCTAAAAATTTACAGTTTTAAAAGTACAGTGTGGGAATGTTAATTCTGGCTCGCTCAAAAATTGGATGTTAATTGCTCTGATGAAAAAACAATCATTAATATTTGTCGTACTTCAAATACCATCTTATATTGATATTATCATATCTTGCTAACCTGGGACCCATACAGTATTTATTTAACAATTCCATACATTTTAATTCATCAGAAGTTGTTGGTTTCGCATCGTGAAATAAATCTCCACAATGAAATATAAGGTCTACATTTTTTTCCTTGCTACATTGAAGTATTTCTTCAAAAGTATTAATGCTCTCATCCGATGACTCTCCTGCTTGTATAAATTAATTATTTGCAGTATATATGTGCGTGTGTTGCTGTCAACGGTCATGATGCTACCACTGAGTAACCACATCAATGGCCTTGCCATTTTTTAATTACTGTAATGTCTCCAGTTACATTTCGAAATATGTATTCTTCGATGCATTCTCGGCATCGACTAGCGTTTGATGTTTCCAGGATTACAGAACCATATCCTTCACAATGACAATCTGCCTCACTTCTGTGGTTTCCTGCGATGGTATGCCAGCAGCCTTCAGGAAATAATTCTCTTTCTTCTGCTGCCACTCGAGACCAACATTTTTCACACAATTTGTATTCTTCAGCTTCAAACACGAGTTGCATTTTCCTTATACATTGGCATATTAAGAGATCCTCGTGCACCTCTGGATAATCAGCGGGATTTACTTCATCCTGAAAGTGATTCCAATTTTTAATTTGTGTCGGACGAACTATCGAAGACGAAGGAGTGTTTTAATTTATCCTGATGTTTCGCGATTAGGTGTCCGGTCGCATCTGTTTTTAAAATTGCATTATTTATATCCGACATCTACTATCTCGTATGGCCCGATGTAACATGGATCGAATTTACTTGTTTCAGGTTCTTTTTACACATGGACGTATTACTCCACCATAAGTTATGTCGGATTAGCTCACTTATCGTAATTCCCGAAGATTAATTCGTGGGGTGTGAAATTCGTAGCTTCGTGGACGGAGGTATTTATATGAAATCATGGCAAATGGTAAGTAGAGGTCCCATTCTTCATATGACTCGATGTATTGTTTTAGATGTTCTGTTAATACAATATATGGCTCCTTTTTAACGATCCATCTCGGCAACATGTAGCATTAGTTTCCCAAGAAACTAGTGTTTTCATCTATCGAAATGGATTTTGGTGTCTCACGTATTGCAATGAAATGACTCGCGGACGCGTCAGCTATTATCATGGCTTTAATATCTGATAAAGCAACTGCTAACCAATACTTTTTTAAATTGTCTCGCATAGTTAAAATGTAGCGATTTCCATTGATTGTTTTTGGAAGTAGTCCAAATGTGTCGATGGCAAGTTCGTCAAAAGGTTCCAGAGATGTGTCCGTAATAATCACGGGTTGACGGGTTTTGTTCTGATAAGTGAACGAATGAATTCTTGTGAATCTTTTCTCATTTCGGGGCAGTGATATTTTTCTTTTAACCCTTTCGGTACGGAGGACCTGGCCGCGGTTATACATTCGTGGAACGAGGAAGTTTTTCGCAAGAGTGGTTGCACTGTCCGACAGCGTAAACCGCGAAAACATGTTTTGCGGCATTCATAGAAATCTCGAGCGTGATTGACACTAAACTTTTCATTCGGACCGCGACATCGGTGACTGACGCGGAATTTAACGTGTTTGAAAAACATTTCTAAAATGTTTATACTGCTTAGTCGTAACCTAAACCAATCCTCGGCAGAAAACCGATTTCGACGGTATCTTATCTCGCGGATCAGACGGAAGGACAGACAAAACAGGCATCGCGCTTAACGTTTTAAAATCATATCTTTTTCTTTACAGTACATTAATTAAAGTAAATGGCATTGATATAAATAATATGGTCCAATATTACAAAATTAAAATAAATAACAAAATTAATAGTGTAACATAATAAATAATAAAACTAATAGTGAAATATAATCAACGACAAAACTAATAGTGTAACTTGGTGTGATAGTTTTCGAAACAAGGGGAAACGCGCAAGCCCACATTACATTGTTCGCACTGATACTTGGATTCACGTCTCACACCACCAGCCGTACATACAACACATCTTCGTTTTCGATCTTTTTTCCCCGACTGATATAACGAAGGAAAATGTCCCCCTGTGAGCCGATGATATTCATGATTCTTGTGTTATTTTTCTAATATTTCCTTAATCAACTGAAGGTGAAATTTCGCCATTGGGATTTGTTTTTTTGTGGTGTGCTTATATAGGCAGTATGCGTTTTGGGCTTTAGAACAATTTCATTTTTTCTTGACTTCTTAGGTACTTCTGCAAATTCTGCGGTTTGGATAGTGAAAAGCATATAAAATTTCTTTCTATCAAACCATTTCATTGCAAACAGATTTTCAGATGAGCGGAACACTGCCTTTCCTTTTTTCAATTTATCAGTTATTTTAAGCATCTCTTTCCGTCTTCTTTGCACAGTGCCACAAGCGTTCGTACTTTTTTCGTGGGGTAGGTTGAACAATATGGGACTGGAAAACCAGTTATCCAGATAAATACAATAGTCTTAGTTGCCAACCCAATGGCCTTTGTTTAGAAAAGGTTGCAAAAGCGACATTACAAAGTTCCCTGGCTTTCCAATATATTGATATTCGGTAGCTACAGTAGCACTAGCCCCACAATAAATGATTATATCTTGGATATAATCCGTCTTGCAGTCACAAAGTGGGAATGATTTTATACCAAACCTACTCCTTTTCGGGGGAATATATTGTTTAAATGAGAGACGGCCTTTGTAGAGGAGTAGACTTTCGTCTATACATAACCGCTGGTATGGCTGAAATGCATTGATAAAAAGATGTTCGTAGCATTTCCACTACTTCATTTATTTTGTATAAACGATCAGCAGTGCGACCGACTATGTCCGTAAAATGCAACACTTTCAATAATGAAAAGTAGCGATCTCTACTCATAATTTGACTGAATATATCGCTTCGGAGAAGCTTATCTTTAGACCAATATTCATTTAAGGATAGCTTTTTGGTTCGCGTCATTAATAACGACGCAGCAATAAAACAATATAATTCATCCACTTCCATCCCTTCTGAACCCTTCTGTCGACACCAGTAATTGTTTGTTTTTTCCACAATAAATTTAACTAAATCTTCAGAAAAAAGTAGTCTGAAGTAATCCAAAATTCTCGACGAACGATTTAAATTGTTCCCAACTACTCCCGAATGATGTGGCGTAACATCATGAATTTTTGGACTGAGCTTCTTTGATGTCCATTTGATGCTAGAAGGAGTATCAATTCGTACTTCAGGCTCTTCTGCTTCTTCAGATTCTGAGGTGCTAAGTACACGTGCTCGATTGTTCCTCCTTTTGCGAAATGCTAAATTATATTGATTTTCTTCATCAGAATCTCTTTTGGAATCAATGATTTCTTTTATTCATTGTTCTCCTTTCAAGCGTTTTACACTCATCCTGAAGGGAACTAAATTCAAATTGTAAGTTATACATTAAAAAAATTAACGATATAAGCAAACATTCCAATTTGTTTTTCGTAGCTTATCTATATATTATAAAACATATATAATTAAGGCACGCTGTTGACTGTTACTAATTATATATTATAATGGAACGATTAGAACAGCCGGGAATTTTAAACACAGAATAGTAAAGTAATGTGTACTATAGAGAGTAATCATACCCACATAACTTTCCGTTGGTGCTGTTCACGGTGCCCACATAAAGTGCCCACATAACTTTCCGTGGATGCCGCCAATAGGCGGCGGTAGTACCGAAAGGGTTAATTGATTTAAGGTTTCCGTTACACCCTTGTGACCTGCGATTAATCTACTGCAAGCTTCTCCTATTAATTTTCATCGAATTTCATCTGCTGGTGTGACAATGTTATTCGTGTTCGTAGGTTGTGGCAAAACTGGGCTAATATCTGGTTCGTCTCCATCAGTTGAACTGCTGTTCTCCTGGGATTTAGATTCGCAATCAGGTATAGACTAAGTTATACTTGGTTCACTGATCTTGGCAGGTGAGATTATTGGTAGATGTAATGGCGTAGATGAGGCTCCTGGGAGATTGTAGATGAGTGGTGTTTGCATCATTGTTTCTTCTAATCTTGGCTTCGCTGTTATCACAGTTTCATCTATTGAATTGCGTTTGCAAAAGATGCTTGGGTCGTCGATTTGGTTATTTGGATATTTGGACGTTTGGCTCTCATCGAGAGTGTGGGTTGTGGATGTCTTAAATGAATTTAACGCTGTCTTAAATTCCCACGTTTTCGACGTTATGTTCGACGTTCTTTTCCTGTGGCTGAATAATTATTCTTGAGCGAATTTAAAGTACGTGAAAGATAAGCTATGAAAAATATGTCAGGAATGTTCTTCGTATGTCACACTTCCAGTGAGCATTTTCTATGACTTCAATCAACTTTCTACTTGACATTATTAAAACCCCAGAGTAACCATGAGAAGAAAATAAAATAAAACATTTGTCTACAAACTCCTATTAAAATTTGGACGAAACACGCAATAGAAATTACAAAAATATTAGTTTGCATAATTGCCTAAGTATTCTCCATGTTTTTTATTATGTTGACTTATATGACTAGACATTTTCGGAATAATAGAGAATGTTACCATTCATCTTTTGTAATACACTGGTTTACACTAACCGATGATTTTCGAAAAAGGATTTCATAATTTTGGTATTTTAAATAATGTTGTACACATAATAAATCATCTCATAGGTGTACTTTAAAAGTAGCTGAAAAAATTCTTTTTAATGATAATATAATAATTTAAATCTCTGTAGTTTCGGGAAAATACTCTTTATATTATACTATGTTGTAATACCACATAGTGTTTGTTTTAATTAGTTTTATTTAATCTGATCTTATTTTTATTAATAAATATTTAGCGTTATTTATGAAACTTACATTTATAGGATAGTAATGCATAAATGCCAGCTGAAAACGTGATCATTTTCTTATATCATTATACTCGAGGTAGGAAAGTTAATTCTTAATTCTATCAATTCAAACGAATTCTGCAGTATTTATGGAGTATTTTTTGTTTCCAATAGATCATTTTGGACATATGTTGCACAATGTAGTCATCGAGACGAGTTTTTATATTTTTTCGATCGGATGTACAATTTACACATTTTTGTCCCGATGTCGCGTTCAGTTATGGTTCGTGAAAGAAATTATTCGTAATAAGACTTAATTCTGTTTGTACTATGCACAGTATTGAACTATAAGAATTATACATATATCTGTTTGAACTGTTCAAACGAACACGGTAACATACAGTGTATTTGTATGTATGATAATAAGTTTGCTCGAAAAAATTTGAACGCAAATTGTTATATTAATTTTAATGTACAATTCATAACTCCTACTATCGTATAGTTTAAAGCTAACGAGAAGACTTTTGCGACGAACATGCCCGCACTGTTTATAGTCATCTCCTCGTCAAATCTGAATAGTGCATATAGCGGCTTGAGTACGAATCATGCATAATTAAAGTGTGGATAGTAAAGTATTATTATACTACTTTCATGCTTACTATAGCGAAGACAACCTGCAAAATTGACATCACTTTTTTCATCACTTTTTTAAATCGTGGGTTTAAACATCAATGTAGAGTATTATCAGAATCTGAATCATAATGTTTTATGTGAAATATTATATAATAGAATGAACCATCTACATCTCACAGTTGTATGTATTTACGTAACCGGAGGATGAAGTTTTGGAAATATGTAGTACCCGGGAAGGCTCATAAAGTGCAGAAATAAGTTAAATGTTCGACAATTTCCAAAATTACTAGTTTATTATTCTTCTCAAATTTCCAAATATGTTGCAAATGTATCTTTTCGTTGGGAAGGATGAATTGGAGGAAGGATTGGAAGGATGAATTGGATAGTGGACTGTATGGTAAAAAACGCTGGTGTAATAACGCTAAATATGTTTTAACCAATAAGATTCGTACAGAGGAGGTTATAGATGATATACAATAGAATGATGAAATGTGACGATGTGTCGTGAAGGTCATGAATGATACGATTAAGCGATCAATTTATGGCTACAAAGCTGTATCGAAATTTGCAAGCGCAATCGGTTGTAGCGAAGCTAGGCTGCAAGCGCAAAAGTATTACAAGCGTAACGTGAATCGCGTGCACAATAGCAGAGAAGAATTACAAGCGTAACTATATGTATCTACGTAACAGTAGCTGCTAACTCATGACAAATGAAAACTAACCACGGTCGCGGTGTGAGGGCCTATTTATTTCGTTGTGAATATTGAAAACTAAGCAGAACTGAATGTTCGTTACAGTGTACGATGGCAATGCCCTAACGAACAACGTTGCATGGGAAACGACGGAAAATAAATAATGGTCGCGCTAGAATTCTTATGCATCGATCCAAGTGATACCAGTAAAGAGGAGGTAATCGACTGGCGATTTAAAATTGATCGATTTGATTTTAGACACACGAGACTATTTTCTTCAGCGTACTGGATCTGTATTGGAAAATTTATAGTTGGGTCGGGTTGTTGCTTGACAAATTTCCAATATTCGGAATCAGCAACGGAATCGCCAACATCTAATTTCACCACAAATGAAGAGTTGCATTAAATGGAACATTCAGATTGAGAATACTCCATTTTTTATTACTGCAGAGCTGTGCATTCTTGGTAGTTTGCAGGTCATTTCTTGTACTCTACGCGCCCGAAATAACTAAATGAGTTTCTGTAGTGGTTATGATATAGAGGAAGAAAAGCAGTGCAACACCCACTCTTATGTTATTCATCGAAACCAAATTATTCGAAATGCATTAATGATACTACTGCAGCTTGGTTTCAGTAGTCGAAGAAAACTATGGCTGGGCTATTAATTATCTCATATCTTTCGATATTGGAGCGATGCTTCCCTAAGTATTAATTATAGGTAAATATAGCCATTTTCAAAGCATGTTCACAACTATCAATCTCAATTTCCAAAGTATTTGGTTCCATAATTTCAAATAGTGTGATATACATAACCAGAAATGTAACTTGCAGTGGATACATTCTCAATAAACGGGCAACAAATATTAATCACATAATGAAAAATACCAAGATTGCACGATTCCTACTAAACATTCAAGTGGAAATTTAGAAAGCAGGAATTTGTTTGCTTGAAGATTTACGGCTTTAATCGTCACCAAAAACCGATTGGATCAATATGGAGATTGAGTGATGCAGTTTTCATGTCAAGATTCACGTCAGTGTTCAGCAGATATCTAGAAGACTGGTTCTTCTGCTTGAGACTTTGTATGGCGCGATTGCGGAAGTAATCAACAAGACAAGGAAGACTACATTGATCTGAATTTCGATGTACTTTTGGAGCAAGGATATGAGATTTGATGTTGGATCTTTCATACCGAACTTTCCTGAATTTGGTTAACAGTCTGAAACATTTACTTCTCGGGGTGAACAGGATCGGAAGTGATTGTGCGAAGTCGTGTATATTATCTATGAATCAAATTGTGCAGTAATGGCACTAAACGTCATGTAGAAGCAAACTTGAAATCTGAATCGGTAATTTTTATTTACACGTCATTATTTGCTGTTGCTTTCCATTAGTTAAAAACTTGCAACCATATTTGGATAACAAGCAATACAGCTTCAGAGGATTGATTGCCTTGCTACTTATTTCTACATTCAAATCCTACTGTCACTAGAGATATTGCTTTCTTGAGTACGTTGATCAATTTACCGTCTGCTTCCGATTCTGACACGATTAAATCAAATACTCTAGATTTATAAAAATCCATGTTTATATGATCAATTTGGAACATTCATTCGATGAAATTGATAATGCAGATTTTCTAGTTGTAGCAAATTTTGCGAGGATATAACCTTGTTGTCTATTAAGTAAGCTAGAGTAGGTATGTCGAATCTTTTCGAGCAAACTCAAGCATTTATAGTATTACAGAGTTAATGCAATTAATAAACTTATTCCTGAGGTTTTTCATAGTAGTGTTATTGGTTTAAATAGGTCTATGATTTATATCGAACAGTATTTATCGCAGTTATTCTTGTGAAATGGAATCGCGTTGTATATTATGTGCTTGAGTACGAACGCTGTGTATTTCGAACCTGCAATTTGGTACTATCACTGATTGTGAGACACTGCATTGGTTTAGGTTGAAGTACGGAAAAGACTCGGTCAGGAAAGTAATTTTTCATTCTTATTGGAGGTTTTGTAAACGTTTTTAAAAAAGACAGAAATGGTAAATGTTTATTGTTTACATAACAGTGCAATAGATTTCTCGCAATATTTTGGGTCGTAACATTCCAATTTCAAAAAATCCTTCTCGCTAACATTGTTTCTATGTGAAATGAAGTTATTTGCATAATTTGGGCTTGATCGAGTTTCGGAAATGCGTTCGAGACTAGTTTCGGAATGACAATATTTTTTAAGTAATTTTGACATTTTCGAATTTTGTGAACCTCATAGATTATTTAAAACATTATATTTTATTTAGGACAGTAATTTAAATAGTTAGAATATTCAAAAATCTTATTTCTCTATAATCAAAAATAATAAATTATCTTTGATATAATTAATCAAGTTAATGCGAATGAACTCCTGGGGCGAATTTTACTTCTCTATTATATCGTATTCTATAGATGCTATTTTTATCGTTGCTATATAGGATGCTCTTTTCTACTCGTACGTTTCGAAATGTGGTTCTGATGTTTTCATGACACTCAACAACTATCTGCTACCATCACGGAAGTTGTCGAGTCGTCTCATCGGATACAGATAACGGCTTTGATTGTGGTAGGCTTCAGCGAGGTTCGTCGTGATTTGGTAGAATGACATCATCCATTGGTTCGTTGAATTCCAAGAAATTTCTGAGAATTTACCTTGTCTTGGTACTGGAATTTTAAAGTCTAATGAACATTCGTTGATACGTAATACATATGTGGCATTATTGTTAATTGTACCGTTATTTGTTAATTAAATTTAGATCTTACATGTGCAATTTTCAATTTGTTAGTGTGTACTATACGTAGATTACCTCCAATTAGTATTTCTATTCGGCAAGATTTCTACAACTTTGTGTGGACTACTATATTGGTTACAAAATTTTCCTATTTTAGACTCTTTCATAAGTTAAATTAAATCTAATGGTTCATAAACTTCTTTAATTTGCAAATTTGAATTTTGTCGTCGTTTTCTATTTAACATTTCATCATGATTTTTAGGACTAGAATTTATTATATCGTTCGTCGATAATTGTTCGACAGGGATTTCAGGTTGTGACGGTGCTTCTTGAGCTTCGGGAGTTGGGATGCGTAGATTATCTTCTCTTTGAAGATAATCAATATTATCGTTTTGATAATCTTGAGAAGACAGATCGACATCGAAAGTTAATGGTTCGCTATTGTGTTCGTCGCGGCCTAAATCATTTTGCGGGATATTTTCGGAGGGAACGTTCTTTACGGCAGACTTTTGAATGTCGTTCGCGCTGAAATTTTCGAGGAACTTTACATCGCGCGCGATTTCTACCCGTTTTGCATCCTTATTTCATATTCGATATCCCTTCGAACATTCGGAATACCCGACGAAAGTCCCCTTTCGCGAACGTGGTTCAAACTTCCCTTTATTCGGATCGTTATTTAGAAAATAGACGTCGCATCCGAAATCGCGAAAGTGTTTAACGACGGGCAGCTTCCCGTAAAGCCTCTCAAAAGGAGATTTTCTGGCTGTAGCTCTTGACGGACATCGATTACGAATATGATTCGCCGTCGATACGGCTTGTGCCCAATAAGATCGCGGTAGACCGGATTGCGCGATTAGACATCTCGCCGTTTCTACTATCGTCCGATTCTTCCACTCGGCTACCCCGTTTTGCTGTGGATTGTATGCGACCGATAACCTACGTTTAATCACGTTATCGCTTAAGAATTTATCAAACCGCGAATTTATATACTCCTTCCCATTATCCGATTGTAGGAATTTCATCTTGCGACCGGTCTGATTTTATATATAGTTCTTGAATTCTCGGAACGCATCAAATACTTGGTCCTTTGACCTTATAAACCGAACTTCGCACCACCTAGAATAATCGTCAATGAACGTGACGAAATATCTGTTACCTGCGTGTGAGTGCGTTCGCATGGGGCCGCAGACATCGCTGTGAATTATTTCTAAGACTTCCGTCGCACGCTTCGATTGTTCCGGAAACGGCGTTTGCTAATTAAAACGGCTAATTAAAACATAAATAAATAAGGCAGTAGGTGTGGGGTGAGGAGTTGGGATGGGTGGGTTAGGGTTCGGAGGATCTATTTACAAGGGAACTTAAAACTAATGTTGCTGTTAAGCATTTTGCGCTATTTAAGGATTGTATACAGGTCTTAAGACAATCACTGATAATAACTAATGACCTTTGTTTTTCCGGAACTTAGTCTATTTTTTCACTTTTTACGGGTTCTTCTGCGGAGTTCGTCAATGTGCCTGGCGTCGTTAGCTAGCCAGGAGTAATCTTTGTTTAGTCTATCCCTGTCCATTTTATCCTTGATAGAGAGTGCTGTTGAGTAGTTGGATTGTTCTCGTATGTATTTGTTGTCGTCTGGATTGATTTTCTTATTAGCGGAGTGTCTATTCCTATGGTAGATTATGGGTAAGTTATGTTGATCTTGGATTATTCCATTATGGTCACAGAAGAGGAACAGCTCTGGGTGTATGTAACCTGAGCTTAACTTGTTGGGGGTCGTCTCTTCTTCCGTTTTCATTGTGTCTATTATTATTTGATTTTTGGTGTGGCCAATCCTGCTGAAGTAATTTCGGGTGAGTTTTAAGTTGAAGCAGTCTATTCTTGGTATATCAGCTTTTGTGTATATTTTAATGTTACTGATTCTTTTGGTGTAATTTGATTCAGCTGTTCTATATCGGCCGAGGCATGTTCTTAAGCATGATCTTTCAAATCTTCTTATTTTTTCTATAATTGTTGGCCCGGTGTTCCAGAATATGGGTGCGGCATACGTTAATATGGGTCTAACTAATAGCTGGTAGCAAATAAGTTTGGCTTTGGTGGAAAGATTTTTGTTGTAGAAAAGTCTAGAGTTAGCTTTGAAGGTTCTTCTGGCTTTGTCCAGTTGCGTAATGTGGTGTTTGTTCAGTCTTAGTAGATGATCCAGTTGTACTCCTAGATATTTTACTAGCTTTTTGGGGGGGATTTCAACAGTTTCGTTAGTGTGAATGTTTTTAGCTGTGATTGTTGCTTTTTCTATCTTTACTACGTTTGAGTATTTGATTTGTTTTACCGGTCTGCGGAAGAATATTATCTCACTTTTGGTGGGATTAATTTTCAAGTTCCAGTTTTTATAGTAGTCAGTGATGTGGTTTAATGACATTTGTAGTGAGTTTTTGATTTGTCCTCCGTCCGTGTCAGCTTTGTAGATTATTAAGTCGTCCGCGTAGGCAATCGAGTGTAGTCTGTCTACGGTGTTGAGTCCGAATTCGTTTATAACTTCGCTATTATAAATGTTGAAGAGTATTAGTGATGTTACTGTTCCTTGTTGTAGGCCTTCTGAGATGTTGAATGTGGTGGTAGACATTTTCGTTCCGTCCCATATGCGGAACGTTTTTCCTTTGGTCATATTTGCTATTAGTAGGATTAGTCCTGCTGGAAATTGGTATTTGTCTAGTTTATGAATTAGCCCATTATGCCAAACTGAATCGAATGCTTTTTCAAGGTCTAGCAATATTGCCCCCACTGTCAGTCCGTTGTGTAGGTAATTGTTGAGGTCAGAAGTTAATTTGTGAATTGCGTGTGTGGTAGAAAGTTTATTCTTAAATCCGAATTGGTTATCTGGTATAATATTGTGTTCAAATGTTCGTAGTGAGACTAATGGGTCTGTAGCTTTGTGGCTCTTCTGGGTTTTTACCTTTTTTTAGTATCGGTAGGATTTTAGCTTGTTTCCATCTGTTTGGGTAATAGGCGTGGTTAATTGCATTATTAAAGAGTATCGTGTATTCTATTATGATGGTTGTCGGTAGATTTTTGATGGCTATTGATGGGATGTTGTCCAGCCCTGACGAAGTCTTATTATTTAGCTTTTTGATAATTTCGCTTACTTCACTGCAAGAAATGAAATGATTGGTTTCTTTATCCAGGTGTACTGGCCTGTATGCTGGGTTAGCGTCTGTGAATGTTGTAAAAGTTGCCTTTGTATCTGTCATTCTTTTTGCTATTTTGCTATATTTGTCTGTTGTTTCGTCTGCCAGTCTTTTGGTGGTTGTATTGGTGTTAGTGTATCTTGGTGAATTTATTCTTTCCAGATACTTTCCTATTATCTCGAGTTTAGTAATCGGATCTGTAATGTAAAGTTCGTTGTTGTCGGTCCTGTCTGGTAAACTTTTCGCTACTTCTTTGTTAAATTCGTTTTTGTTAATATCAAGTCTGAGGTTTTCGATGCTAATGTGTTTTTGTGGTCTCAATATCCTGTTAATGGTCGGGAAAAATTCATTGGCGTTCTTGAAGTTATATTTTTAATGATGGAGGCCCAGTATGCGGTTGCAGCTTTAGAGATTTCAATGTGGAGTTTTTTATTGAGTATTTTTATTGTCCGTTTAATTCTGTTCGTCTCTTGTCTGCTGTGCTTGCTCGAGCTTTGGTACCTGATGAAATACAACCTTGATATTAGGCATGATTTTGCCGCGTGTAGTTTTTTAGTGTTATTGCTAATGTATTTTTGATAATAATTTTTATTGCTAGGTTTATTTGTTGGGACTATTCCTTTAATTGTTTTTGTGATAAGCAGTTCGAGGTAGCTGATACCTTCGTCTATTTCATTTATCGCGAGAATCCTATTACCCGGTAGTTTATTTTTTAGGTGCTTATCGGCCCGTTTGGCGAATTTTCGCCAATTAGTTTTTTTATAGTTGAATGAGTGGGGTTTAGGAGGAGTTGGTGTTATTCCTTGGAACAGTGTGGTTGGTTCTATTGCGAATGTTAGTGCATTATGATCGCTATCGTATGGGTTTGTCCTTATTTTGTTGTTGTTGAGGTTCAGTATTTCTAATCTACTGTCTGTTATGCAGTAATCCAGGAAAGAGTTTGCTTTGGTGTACGTAGGGTTGGCAGCTGCGTAGATTGTTGTTTTATGTGATATACTGTTGTCGACCTCCCATTGTAGTAATCGTCTGCCCCTGTCATTCGTGTTTGAATCACCCCATTGTGTATTTCTGGCGTTTATGTCGCCGGCTATGATGAAGAAACTGTTTTCGTTGTCCAGATGAAAGTCTTTGTAAAGTTGTTCGAACTCGATTATGAATGTGTTTTTTGTGGATTGTGGGGCGTATATGCTGAAGATGAGTAATGTTTTTTTTTAGTTTACTATTATTTTTATCACTGTGTATTCTATGATTCTATTTTTCTTTGAGTTTGGGTATGGGACCATGGTGTAATTGATGTTGTTTTTTATAACTATTGCAGTACCTCCGCCTCTCGAGTTTGGATCTCTGTCTGTCCTAATTATGTCGTAGTTGTTTAATTTCAGTTTGTGTTTGTTGTTAAGTTTCGCTTCTGAGATCAGTATAATGTCGTGTTTGTAAGCTTCAATATATTTTTGTAAGTCTAGTCTTTTTTTAATTGTGCACAGTGAATTTACATTTATCGCTGATATTTTGATTGGGTTGCTGGTGGTTGTGTGAGCCATTACTCGATTGACCATTGTGCTAAATAATCGATTCTCAGTGTATTTTGGGTGATTTTATTATTGAAATCGACTAGTTGCTCTTTGATTTCGTCTAAGCTACTTCTGAATATATCAAGTATTTGGCTTATATTTATGTTGTTGTCCGTTACTTGAAATTGTGTTCTTTCGTTGCTGTTGGTCAGCATTCTTGGGGGTAGGGGGGTGGGGGCGGGGGTGGGGGGGTGAGCCTTTCGTTTCTGGTGTGTGTTTCGGGTTGTGCCATATGTTGTGTGTATGGAATTCTATTGTTTTTTGTGATGTTTGCGTATGAAATACTCGGGTCAATTTGTCTGTGAATTTTTTGTGTTTTTTCGAAAGCTTTTCTGTTTTTGTTTTCGTGTTCTTGCTTCTTCATGTTCATTATAGACATATATGGGCAGCCCAGGTAAGAGGCCGGGTGCCCATTTTCCCCGCAGTTAGCACATTTTAGCACGTTTTTATTACCTGATTTCTCGATGTTGCATTTTCCCGGTTTATGGCTTTGTGCGCATTTGACGCACCTGTACTCCATATTGCAGTTAGAGCTGGCGTGACCTACTCTTTGGCAGTTTTTGCATTGGAAAATTTTAGGCTTTCTAAGCCTTTCCCATCTTATTGATTGGCTTAGCAGTTTTTTGATTTTGAGTAGCTCCGGATGATTGCTATTTTTGTCTATTTGCACTATAAAATGGTATTTATTGCTATTTGTGCGGTCAAATTGTAGTTTGTTAATTTTGGTTATGCTTATGTTATTGATTTTGAGTTCTTCTAATGCAGCCATTACCTCAGCTTCATTGAAGCCCCCTCGAATGCCCTTAAGGACGAATGATTTGTTTTTAAGATGGCTTGGGGTGAAGGAGTGGAATTGGAGGTTATTTTCCTTCAGGATTTCCATGCTTTTAACCACTTGCGGTGCAAAGAAATTCTCGGTTGCGCGTGCCAGAACAATCGAGCGGGAATCACTTCGCGGCGCGTTCAGCGGGTGAGTTCCAGAAGAGAATATAAAGAGGCAGAAGGATAAAATTACATCTGTATCAATACTAAATTTATTTATTAATAATCTTGTAGGGTGTGATACTTTTCAAAACAACTTGGAATGTGTAACGCTACAAGACATGTTTTACGCTCCCATGTAGTTCCACTCCGTTTTTTATGTTTAGCGCATACTACGCACCTCCGTTGTGGATTTTTTTTGGCGTTTGTAGGTGGTATATTTCTTGGGAAATGTCCCCATTGCTTCGCTTGTAAGCGACTCGGAGCATTTCCAGCAGACATCCTTCCACGTCTTTGGTAATCAGGAAGACATACTGTTTCTAAAATCTGTTCGGCTACATCGATTCGAAACTTCGAAAAAGAATACTTTTTACATTTTGGTATTTCCATTTTTTTGCAATATAAAATATATGAATTGAGCAGTGCCATATCTGCTATGTAAACAAATATTTTTTTATAAGTTTTAACGTATTTTCTCATTAATTTAAAAGATGATAAATAACTATCTTGCAGATCCACTCCACCCATACCCTCATTGTATTCCAAAACGATGTTAGGCTTTGTTGTAAGGCTATTATTATTTTTCCACCTCTTTTTTTCCACTTCGACCATCTCAATTTTTGTATGTTTCGTGGACATTACATATATGTCTTTTTTGTCTTTCCATTTTGCAACCAAAATTCCATTACAGGAGCGCGATATCACGTCAGAACGTTTTAGTTTTGCAGCTGCGAGTTCTTTAGGCATATTCTTCCTATTGCATCTCACTGTTCCTATGGCATTAATTTTTCTAGACTGTAACTTTTGAAATAGGCTTGGCGAAGAATACCAATTGTCCAAAAATAGAGTATGCCCGTAACCAGTTAGTACTGTGGACATAAGCATTGTGACGCTTTCAGAGACACCTACATTCGCATTTCTGTCTAAATCTTGACCAGTGTAGATTTTGAATTTAATGCAATAACCCGACTTGGATTCACATAACTTATAAAATTTCACTCCAAAACGTGCTCTTTTGGACGGATTATACTGTTTGTACAAGATCCGACCCGTGTACTTCATTAGCGACTCATCTAACGAAATGTATTCCGCGGGAGTGCAAATATTTTGAAATTTCTCATTAAAATAATCGATTACACTCCGCACTTTACATAAACGATCGTCATTATCGTTTACAACTTCGTTATCAGTAAAGTGCAAAAAGCGTGAAATTTGTGCAAATCTCCAATAGGGCATTGTTTTTCGAAATATTGGTGTCTCGATTACGCTTTTTTTAGACCAATATGACTGCACAGTAGATTTTTTGACATGGGACATCAAAATGCACAAAGCAAAATACGCATGTACTTCATCTATATTGGTGTCCCACCAAATGTCTTCAAATTTTCGTAATTTGCGGTTTTCATTTTGTAGTGTTTGACTGGCGTAACGATTAGTTTCTGTCACAATAATTTTCCAAAAGTCTTCTGCTAATACTTCTCTTGTCATTTGTAAAGCTGTGACATTTTGCCCAACAAGAATATGTATTCTAGATATTCTTGAATATTCCCATACTTGCGTTATATTTTCCGCGTCTTTCCAAATCCATTCCTGGGATGAAACATTCCTTTCTCTATTCTCATTCTGAACATCTTCCTCGTCGTCAGATATAATTCTACGCCGATTCCGACGTGGAAAAACAATTTGTTCTAAATCACTGTCAGATTCTACATTGTCTTGTCTTCTCCGTTTATTTATAGAAATAACATCACTGGCTTCGCTATCACTTTCCATTTTACAGTCTGGGGTCAATACTAATAACTTTACACGATGAAGAGCAAGCAGAAACTGTGCCTCGGTAAAGAATTTTATTGAACAGTGGACATGCCACGCACGTCATTTATCTTTCTGTAACAATAGCCCAACGTCGTGCGTAACACGTCGCTGGCGTTTCGGTAACAAAAGCATGTTGACGTGCGTGGCACGTCTTTCCACTGCAAGTGGTTAAAGTGAGCAGACTCATCACTGGCGTTGAGCCTCACAGTATCTTCGTCTAGTTGTTTTACCATAAATGACTCTGTGTTAAGTTTATTTTCTGAAATCAATGCTATTATAGTTTTTATCTTTGATTTTGTTATATATATTGGTGGCATTCTGCCCTTCCCTTTTGGTGTGGTGACATTTTCGGGAGTCCCCTGCGTTTCTTTGTTCTCAGCGCACTCTGCCGCGAGGAGATTGTAAAGGGTGTCCCAAAATTCACGCAAGAAATAATTTTGATAGAAAACACAGGTTTATAATTAAAAATTGTAAATTTTTTATTGATTTATATAGTATACAGTGTAGGGTTATGTATGGAATAGCATATCGGGTAAATGGCCTCCACGACTTTGCTGGCACATACGCACTCTTTTGTTGAAATTTTCCATGATTGTTTTGCATAAATGTGGCTGAATTTCGTTGATACAGCGCTCAATTTCCTCCTTCAAGGCGTAGGTGGTCGTGGGCTTGTTGACATAAACCTTAGACTTCAAAAAACCCCAAATAAAAAGATCCAACGGCGTTAAATCGCATGATCTGGGCGGCCAATTCTGATCACCAAAACGGGAAATTACACGACCAGGAAATGACTCATGCAGTAATTGAATTGTTTCTCGGGCTGTATGGCATGTGGCACCGTCTTGTTGAAACCACATGCCGTCCACATCCATGTCTTGCAATTTTGGCACAAAAAACTGGATTATCATGTCGCGATAGCGAGCACCATTAACCGTTATTGTCTGACCAGCTGCATTTTCGAAGAAGAATGGTCCGATGATGCCTCCAACCCAAAATCTGCACCAAACAGTGACACGTTGTGGATGCATTTGTTTCTCAACAATCACTTGTGGATTTTCTGAACCCCAAATGCGACAATTTTGTCGATTAACAAAGCCATCCAGATGAAAATGAGCCTCATCGCTGAAGATGATTTTGTTCGAAAAATCAGCATCCACTTTTTGTTGTTCCATAATCCATTCAACGAACTCTCTTCGCTGTGCGTGGTCAGTAGGCTTCAGTTCTTGAGTCAATTAAACTTTATAAGCATGAAGATGCAATTCTTGACCACGGCGCCGAATTGATGTTCCTGGACTCTCAGCAACACTCTCTCGAACTGCTTCAATGTTTTGTGTTGGACGACTTGTTGAAGGACGGCCAGACTGTTTAACCCTTTCGCGGCGGAGCGCTCTGAAATGAGTTGCGCTCTAAGCAGCCGATGCCAGATCGACCGCGCGGACAAAATACGCGAGTCGTTCCGAACGCGGTGTGCGGAGCTGATTTTGCTGGTCATTTCTCTAACGCGGCTGGCCGGCACGCCGATCAAACAATAATATTAATAATAATAACAATTTTAGTAATGTTTAACAATCTTTAATAATCTTAGATAATTTTTAATAATATTCCTTTGTGTGGTACAATCTAAAGCAGGGTTCAATACATAAACCAACTTTACAGTCTTTACATTCAAATCGAGTTTCGGTTCGCTTTTTGTGTTTGCTGCAAACCACAAATTTCCGCCGACCGTTCTGCCGCTTTCCTGTGGGATTGATATATTTGGATGGAAAATGTGTTTGAACCAAACGTAACAGATTATCTTTGGATGCAGTTTGGCCTCCAGACTTACTTTATTTGAATATTTGAGTAGAATTTCTCTAATGAGACGTAAATGAAATTTCGCAAATGTTATATTCTTTTTTGTCGTAATTTTGTAAAGTATGTAAGTATTGTAAATCGAAAGGTCCACCATACGGAAAAATAATTTCTTATACCATTTTAGAGTTTTACGAATAGTATTAATGGAATTTAAAATCATATCCGTTTTATCAACTGCTCCCATAACGCGATTATAGTCTACTACGACAGTTGGTTTTAGAATTGGTCTTCCCGTTTTAATATCATTTCTTTTTGTTTCTGTATACTGAGCAGAATGATAACTTGATAACATTAGCACTTCTCTTTTGTCCATCCATTTTAGTGCTAATAATTTATCCGTAGATTGAAATGCAACTTCGCCTTTGCATAATTTATTGGATATATTAGGCATTCCACGTCTGGTTTTCTTCACGGTTCCAAATGCATGTGTCCTATTGTGATGTAAGAGAGAAAATAATGCCGGGCTTGAATACCAGTTATCGGTGACCAAAACATGACCCTTATTTAGATACGGTTCCATCAACGTCATGACAATATTTCCTGATTTTCAAATTTCTGCTAAATTATTGTTTGTTATATCCGTGCGCGCTCCACAATAGACAATAAAATCTTGGATATATCCAGTATAACAGTCACAAATAACATACGACTTGATGCCAAATCTGTTTCGTTTCGAAGGTATATACTGCTTGAAGAAACATCGTCCTTTGAAAAGCAGCAAGCTTTCGTCGATGCATAAATACTTGTACGGCTAAAATGCTCGTGAAAAAGAATTTCGCAGTCTGTCGATGATGCTCCGAATTTTTATTAGCACGTCTTGATTTGTTGTTTCATTGTTATCATGAAAGTGCAGCATTTGTAATAGAGATTTATACCTGTCTTTTGTCATTATTCTTGGAAAACTTTCCGTTCGTAATAACTCGTCGGTTGACCAATATTCTTCTATTGATACTTTTCTTACTCTTGACATTAACATCGACAGAGCAAAAAATCGATACATTTCGGTAACTGTTGTATTTTTCCATGCCAACAATCGTGAGTGCCTACTGCGTACAGTTTTCGTAGTATAATAAGCATTGCTTTCTCTTACAATATGTTCAACCATATTTTCGGAAAGCCAAATTTTGTGCGCTCCAAAGAAATTGCCGCGGATCGATGTCTGGTAATTCCTCAATGTTCTCAGAATCAGATTCCGAACTACTTGGCAGTAGGCGCTTTTTATTATATGCATTTGGAATTCTACCTTTGTATCCAATTTCTCCAAACATTTCAGACAGGTCAGAATCCGATGAAAATTCCATATCATCGTAGCTCATATTCGTCGTCCATTTGTCCATGATTAGGGCAAAATTTGTGGATAATTATATTTGATTATGTAAAAAAAACCTTTGCACAAGAAGCGTATGCTGCTAGCACGTCAAAAACAAACGACTTAATGGACATTATTGGGCAGTTGTTGATAACAAACGAACGGTGCCTTCGTTCGAAGAGAGCGGCTCCGGATGGGCACCATCTGGCGCTGTTCGTTCGCAGCGGGTAAATTTGCCTGAGCGCCATCAGGCGCTGTTCGCTGAGAGTGAGCATCTATAGCTGAGCGCCTAAAGGCGCTGTTCGCCGCGAAAGGGTTAAATCTGGGGCCGAAGTTGACGCCTAGGTATCTGACGGTCTTCTTCATTGCTATTGATCCATTCCCGATCTTGATCGTAGGTGGGCGTCTGATGTCAAGGAGTCTCTTGAGAAGGATCATTTCCGTTTTAGAGTCCGACAGATGCAGCTTGTGTTGCTTGCACCAGTCGGCTATGGTCTTCGTGGTAGCATTGCCTCTGACCTCGAGTTCCCTCCTGGAGTCGCCAGAGATCAGGACCAGGAGGTCGTCGGCATATGCTATGGTAATTATGTTGCAGCGAGCCAGAGTGTTTAGAAGACCGTCAAGCACCAGGTTCCAAAACCTCGGACCCAGGACTGAGCCCTGCGGGCAACCCTTTGTCACCCCTTTTTCTGCAATGTTATTATTGTTCTTGATCTGCACAGACCTCCCCGAGAGATAACTCTGGATAAGCCTGTACAGATTCGCCGGACAGTTGCGCTTTCTTCAGGTTGTCCAGGGTTGAGGGCCACCAGACATTGTCGAATGCGCCAGCTATGTCGAATAGTATTCCAATCACGTATCTCTCTCGGCTTTATGAAGTGATCCGCCTGACTCTCACAATTGCTTC
Organism: Megalopta genalis; assembly: GCF_051020955.1. Classification (NCBI taxonomy): domain Eukaryota; kingdom Metazoa; phylum Arthropoda; class Insecta; order Hymenoptera; family Halictidae; genus Megalopta; species Megalopta genalis. Next base: position 2,157,357 of record NW_027476091.1, on the reverse strand, counting down.
CTCCGTGGATCTGGCTGGACGGAAGCCGAATTGCTGGTCAGAGGTATGTGGGTGATTCTCAAAGATGCCTTTTAGTCTTCCTGCTATTAGCCTCTCCAGAACCTTGCTAAGGACCGGGAGGAGGCATACAGACCTGTAGGATTTGGGGTTGGCGGGGTCCTTTTCTTCGTTCTTCAGAAGAACTTTGACATCCCCCCGCTTCCACCTTACCGGAAATGTCGCCGATGAGAGACACGTGTTGTACATATGTGGGAGGTTCTGCCGCCAGGTGTCGCATGGAGAGGACGTGCTGTCACATCGCTCCGTCGTTCAACAGAGATTCCAGCAGCAGAACTTGAAGAAGAAAAGAAGAAGAAGAAAATGCCCAGAGTGAAGAGGAAGTGAAGACGCTCCGTTGGACATATAAATTGTGTAGTTTCTGTGGAAATTGTGCGAAAAAACAGTGCCGTAAAATCCACGCCACGTGCTCGGCACGCCGGACTTTGGGACCGGATTCCTCCGGGAATATCGAGCCCAGACAGGAACTATTTACGTGAAAGTGATTTGTTTTTCAAGACCTTCATTTTGACATACTGTGCGTGACAATAGTGGCAAAACTGTGGATTTTTAAAAATCAACCAACAGATCGAAACCACGCCATCTTCCACCTCGAGCTTCGAGACGCCACCGTCAGCGTGGGGTGGCGCTGCTGTCCGGAACTAGTCCAGCCCAGCCAATCAGAGCCTCCCGTCGGCGTGCAGGGATTCAGGGCTGCCAACCCTTAAAATTTAGGCAAGGTTGGCAGCGGAATTTCCCTCCGGCGGAAAACAACATTCGAGCCTCCGCTCGAAAAACCACGGAGCAGCAAACTACCACGGGCGCCAATTTCAAACACTTCCGAAATTAATTCTGCCTTTTCTCTGTTTCAGCAACACCAGCCCACCCGTAACCAACCGCCAACAGCACCGGGCAACTAATTGTTAAATAATTGTTTAAACAATTGTTTAAACAATTGTTTAAACAATTTTATTAACAAATACAGGAATTTTTTTTACAAACAAATTTCCGAATTTTTTTTTTTTTTTTTTTTTTTTTTTTCTCTTGTTCTTATTATTGCATCGTTTACAGATAAGAAACAGTGACACCGGAACGAACGCCGTTCCCGGCCCCGGAACCGAGGATGAGCCTCCCCAGGCCGGAGGCCAGCTCAGCGACCGCCACTCCGCCTCACCCCCGGCCGCCATCATCTACCAGTATGATGGACACCGAGGTCTCCGATTCAGAGGGCTACATCAAGGTCCCTGCACGGCATCGCAAGAACAAGCGACGCATCCGGTCAGACTCGGACTCCGACACCCCCCTCGCTGCAACCCAACCACGCAACTCGAAGAAAACAAAAAAAAGGTCTGAGGTTCCCTCTCCACCCCCGGTCGCCCCCGCCCCAAGCCCCGCCCCGTGCTGCGACAACCGAGCCACAGCCGCCCCTGTACCCGACCCCACCGCGAACGACCTTCGGCTCAAGTCCGAGAAGGTGACCATGGCCCTGATGAGATTTCTCATGGACCAGGACAATGGTCTCTACCCGGACGCCTCCCAGTTTATCGCATCCAAGGTTGCCAAGCTACAGAGCATCCTTGGCGAGTCCTTGCTCCGCTGCAGCAACCTAGAAGGCCAAATAAAGGCCATAAGGTCCGAGAACAGACAACAGCGCAAAACGCTCGAGTCTGTAACCGAGCACTGTCAGGCCCCGAAGGAACCCTCTCGGCCCACCACCTACGCCGAGAGAGTCGGGGTCCGTTCCAAGACAGCCGCAATCTCGAACCTTAAGCAGAACCCCCCCAGTGCCATCACCATCCTGCCGCAGGACCCGAAATCCTTCGAGTCCAGCGACAAAACGAAGGAAACGCTCCTGAAATTAGTTTCTCCCTCGGAGTGCAAACTCCAAATCAGAAGTATCAGGAAGATCCAGGGGAACGGCATCCTGGTCGAGTCCCCTCAGGACTCCGATCTCGCCACCCTCAGAAACAACCCCCAGCTCAAAGCTGCCGGCCTCATCGTCGGCGCCCCCCTCAAACGCAACCCCAGAGTAATCCTCTACGACGTTCCAAAGCTGGAAAGTGACGAGGCCACCCTTCGAGCCATAGTCAGCCAGAATTTGGACGCCTCAGAAAAAGCCCTCTCCCAGCAAATTAAGCTCGCGTTCAAGTCCGGGGACAAGAACAAGGATAAGAGCAACTGGATACTCGAGGTATCCAGGCAGGCCCGCGACGTCCTAATAAAGAAAGAGCGCGTGTATGTCGGATGGAGTTGTTGCCGGGTCAACGACTACATCGCGGCCACCCGGTGTTACAAGTGCCATAGCTTCGGCCACACCACTAAATTCTGCCGCGCCGAAAAAGATATCTGTGGCCACTGCGCCGAGCAGGGCCACTCTTTCAAGACCTGCCCAAATAAGTCTAAACCAGCCCGCTGTCACAATTGCCACAAGACCGGCAAACCCTCTGCCCACCCTGTCACCGATAGGCAATGCCCTGCCTACGTTACGGCCATAAATCAGGTTCTATCACGAACGGATTATGGTCTGTAAACCTTACCCTTCCCAACCCAAGCCCTTTGTTAAGATAGGCCAGGTCAACGCACAGAACTCCAGATCGGCTCTCGAGGAACTAAAAGTCTGCGCCTTTGAGGAAGGAATCGACATTCTTGCGATCCAGGAGCCCTACTCCTTTAACAACGCCCTTAGTAGTTTCGGCCCGAACTCCCGGATAGTCACCGATAGCAAAAGGTTCTCCAGCCTCTCGGTTCCTGGTCTTCCCAAGGCGGCACTGGTTATCAGAAACCCCAATATAACCGTCCTCAAAATAGACTGGCTGTGCAATACTCATTGCACATGCGTAGAAATCACCCTCCATGACCTGAAATTCATCGTCGTCAACCTGTACTTCCAGTACAGTGACGACATCCAGCCCTTCCTCCACCACATGGAAACCATCCTGCATTCCATCCAAAACCGCAACATCCTGTTCGTTGCCGATTGCAACGCCAAGTCGCCGCTTTGGTACAACCAAACCACCGATGAAAGAGGCGAAACAATGGAGGACTTCCTTGCTCAATCCCGATTGATCGTAATGAACGAACCCTCCAGCACCCCCACCTTCGATAACGCCCACAGTCGATCCAATATCGACCTAACGCTTGCCACAAACGCCCTCTCCAGCCATATCTCTACGTGGACTGTCCATCCAGACAGGTCCACCAGCGATCACAACCTGATCACCTTCTCTATTAGCGTCCCAACGCCCACTGCCACCGACCCCCCCAAAACCCGCTACAACATCAAGAGAGCCGACTGGGATGAATTCGACAGAATTATCCCAGCTCTCACAGCGGAATACCCCCCCCCCCCCTCCCGGACGACCCCTACGCCGTTGACCCCGATATCCTTAGCACGGATATTCAAAACATAATCACTGCAGCTTCCAACACCGCAATCCCGAAGAAGACCAGATTCCCGAGATCAGTCCCGTGGTGGACCCCTCAGCTCACATCCCTCAGATCCGAGGTCCGCCACACGAAAAGAAATTACCAATCAGAATCCAACTCCGCTCGTAAAGCAATCCTGAAAGCCCAGTACAGGCAACTCAGGAATAGATACACCGCCACCATCCGCAAATCCAAACTTCAAAGCTGGAGAGATTTTGTCACCAAGCAGGGAAATGCCAACCCTTGGGGCATCCCGTATAGATCAGTTACTGGCAAAGTCCGCGCTGAGGATATCCCGGTCTCAATCTCCACCGGAAACGCGCAAACCTCCTCCTGGGAGGAATCGAGCAGGGCTCTCCTCCACGCGCTGATACCCGACGACTCTCCGCAGTCGGACTCCGCCTACCACGCGGAAGTCCGACAACTCGCGAACACCATCCCCGACACCCCCAATGCCCCCTTCTTCGAGATGGAAGAGGTTTCACGCGCAATCAAGCGAATTAAGAATAACAAAGCCCCCGGTCAGGACCTCATGGAGGCGGTCGTCCTCAAGCGTGCTTGGGGCCACCTCCATCGGGAGATTACCCTACTTTTTAATAGCTGCCTAGCCCACGGCAAATTCCCTACGATCTGGAAGACAGGAATTGTGAAGGTTCTCCGTAAGAGCACCGAGAAGCCCAGAACAGACCCAAAATCCTACAGGCCTATCTGCCTTCTTCCCATCATCAGCAAGACCCTTGAGCGGCTCATCGCCGACAGACTGTCGAACGTTTTCAACAGTCACCCCCTAGCTTCTACCTCTCAGTTCGGGTTTAAAACTGGGCTCTCCACTGAGCACGCCATCCTTCGACTACGCGAGTCCACCCTCAATAGTAACGAAAAGTACGCGATCGCCCTCCTGTTCGACATCAGCGGTGCCTTCGACAACGTCTGGTGGCCCGCCATCCTCCAGCAACTCAAAGCGAGAAGCTGCCCAAGCAACCTCTACAGGTTAATCCGGAACTACCTGTCTGACAGATCCGCCATGATCACTTCAAACAGCTCCGTCTCCTCCAAGATGGTCACCAGGGGCTGCCCGCAAGGCTCAGTCCTTGGTCCCTATCTTTGGAACCTCGTCTTCGACGACCTCCTCTCCGCCATTCACCGTTGCGGCTATGACGCAACGGCCTACGCCGACGACCTTGCGGTCGTCGTCTCCGGCAACAGTAGGAAAGAAATCGAAACTAGATCCTCCGTCATCACGGACATCATATCCGCATGGTGTCTCAGGAACAAACTTGAGCTATCAAAAGCCAAGTCGGAAATCTTCCTCGCGAAAGGCTTCCTCGACACCCGTAGACCCCCCACTATCCGCATCGACAATTGCTCGCTTAAGATGCCGGCCTCAATCCGGTATCTGGGCGTACACTTCGGTCCCCGCTTCAACGTCACCCCGCACGTCAACCACGTGGCGGACAGAAGCAAGACCTTGTTCAACCAGCTTTCTCGTATTGCCAAGACCCACTGGGGTCTTAATCAGAATAGCATGAGGACACTATACAAAGACCTCTACGTCCCCATCGTCTCGTACGCGGCCGCTAGCTGGGCCGATAGGCTCAACAAGTGGCATGTCAGGAAGCTGCGACAATCCCAAAGGTTCGTCCTCATCCGCACCACTCGCGCCTACCGCACTACTTCTCTCGACGCCCTCTCCATCGTTGCCGGAGCCCCTCCCATAGATCTAATTCTCAGAGAGCGCAAAGCCCTCTTCCATCTCAGAAACAACCAACCGTTCACTATCGGCGAGATAAACCATTCCCCCCACCCACCGAACGCCCCCCTCACCGAAATCTCCGAAATCGCCAGTTCTATTAAAGAACAAACCCTGGCTTTTTGGCAGAAGGAATGGAATGAGTCGACCAAGGGTCGAATCACCCACGACTTCTTTAGTAGTACGCATGAAAGAATGCGCATCAAATCCCTCCCGCACAACTTCTATGCAACCCAGCTCCTCACGGGGCATGGACGCATAAAACAAAAGCTTCACGCCCTTAAGATCTCGTCCGACGACGCGTGTGACTGTGGTGCCACTGACACTGTCAGGCACATCATCTTCGAGTGCCCCTCCGTACTCGAACACCGGACAAGGCTCGCAACGAAATTGCGAGCCAACAACACCCCCTGGCCCTGTCATCTCCACGAGCTTGTCAACAAAGAAAACTTTCCGCATTTTGCCAACTTCGCGGTCAAAGTTATGACACTCAGAGACGACCTAATTATTAACCCCAGACCCCCGACACCCCCCCCCCCCGGCCACCCCCGGCCCTAGCACCCGCAGTGGCAGAAAGCCCACTGCCAGCCCCAACCCGGGCACCGCGCAGACTACCCTCAGAGCCAAACGGAGTTACGTGTGGAAGACTCCAGCCAAAAACCTGACTGGCAAAAGAGCCAGACCCCCTAAACCCCCCTCGCAACAACCCCCGTAGACCCAGACCTAACCCCCCACCCCCGCCACACACCACACACCACCTGCCCACTCCTGGATGCGCAGGCACCCCTTGTCCATCAACAAGCGGTGATCCAGGAGCGAGCTGCGGCAAAAGTCCTCGTGAGCCGCAATTCAGCGAGTCGCGACGACAACCGCCGCAAACACTCTCGAATGGAGAGCCTGCCAGAGATCGAGCGTTATGCTGGTAACTCCGCCTCCCCGTGGCCCCCGCTGGAAACATTCTCCCGGCGGCCCGGCCCTCCTCGGGGCCGAGCCGGCGGGGGAATGGCTAAGTGAGTTACCCCCCTTGAGGGACGATCTTCCCTTCCGATGAACCGGTCAACGGTGAGGGAGGGGTTCTTCCAAGCACGACGTCCGCAGTTTCCGGATGCGGACCTCTCTCTTCGCAGTGGTTTCAGCTGCCTTAACATCGACTGGCATAATCAAGCTCTGCTTCGCCCGGTCAGAGCCGGCCTCGGCCCCGTTGCTCAAGTCGTAGACATTAACTGTACATATGTGTGACTGATTCTGCTCTCAACAGTCGAGGTGAACGGACGTGTTTCCGGTAGCTCCGTAGTTGATCCGCGTCTTTTTCGATAACGTCAGTTCGAAGTGATCGAAATTCAAAAATTTTTATACGAGTGTGTAGTGCTAATTACCAGCTATAATCGTGTACAGTTTGTTTAGTAATTATATAAACATCTAAATAGTTACAAGCAAAAAACATTTAATTCAATTCCACGCGTCCGTAAATTTTTCGTATACCTGCGCCGACCCGGATTATAAGGGTCGCCGGCCAGGTAGCGGTACATACATTCCTCCGCGATATTCCATAGCAACCGTCCTTAGTTACGCGCAAATTTCGAAATACGTATATTATATTCCACGTGCAAATTTCTAAAAAATCCAGTGCAAGATCCTGAGTGCGACTCCTGGACACCCTGGAACCCAGCCCAGCAGCCACCCGCCCGCCGACAGACCCACCACATCGCCAGCCACAAACAGGAGATAGGATGGAGGCCGATACATCAGACACCGAGGGCTACGTAAAGGTATGTAAATGAAACCGCAAGTCCAAACGCAGAATCGTCTCAGATGTCGATTCTGACTCCCCGCTCATCGTCCTGACCTCCCAGAAACCCCCGAAAAGTCGGAAAAAATCCGAAACTCCCTGTCCACCCCTGGACACACCTGCCCCCTGCAACCCCGAAAATAGCAGCAAGACGTCCCCCGTCACCCCCTCTTCAGATCTCACCGCCAACGATCTCCGCCTCAAGTCGGAGAAAGTCTCTATGGCTCTGTTAAACTTCCTCATGGACCAGGACAATGGTCTCTACCCCGAGGCATCGGAATTCATCGCCACCAAGCTCGCGAAACTCCAGAGCATTCTGGGCGAGTCCCTCATCCGTTGCAGCAATCTCGAAGGCCAAATCCAGGCAATAACCTCCGAGAATAAGATGCAGCGCAAAACCCTCGAGAATGTCACTGAAAAGTGTCAAGCCCCGAAGGAACCCTCCCGGCCCTCCACCTACGCCGAAAGAGTCGGAGTTCGCTCCAAAACTGCGGCTCTTTCAAACCTTAAGCAGAACCCTCCCAGCGCGATAACGATCCTTCCTCAGGATCCTAAAGTCTTCGAATCGAGCGAGAAGACAAAGGAAGCAGTCCTTAAGCTCGTCTCCCCATCCGAGAATAAATTACAAATCAAGAGCATCAGGAGAATCCAAGGAAACGGAATCCTAGTCGAGTCCTCTAAAAACTCTGATTTAACCACCCTCCAAGGCAACGCGCAGTTGAAAGCTGCCGGCCTGATAGTAGGAGCCCCCTTAAAAAAGAATCCCAGGATAATCCTTTACGACGTTCCGAAACTCGTGAGTGACGAGGCCACACTCAAGGCTATCGTCAATCAGAATCTCGACGGCCCCGAAAAATCCGTGTCACAACAGATTAAACTCGCATTTAAGGGCCCGGGTCGCCGCACACTATGACGAGCCACACATACAAGAAAACCATATACGTATATTAGTTTTAGGGGTGTCTATCGACCAAAACTGACGCTTTAATATCGAAGTATGCAGTTCACAAGTGGAAAATTTAGATTCCGCAAAGACTAAACGACTGGGCTTCGTTTTGCAGTTATTGCGGAGATATTTGCAATATTCGGCCAGAGTGGTGTCAATCTCACGAGCATGACGTCACAAGATGGCCGCCGCTAACAGTTTTTCGTAAATATCGAGAGATATAGAGCTCGAATCGAAAATTCACAACCGAAGTCCAGTAGATAAGGCACGTACAAAGGCAATGGAGTGTATTTTCAGTTGATTTCTTAGTTAATTAAGACACAGGAGTAGTTGATAGACCGAAGCACCAACCCCGAGCTTCCGACATTTTTCACTACTAGCGTCACAGTTCTCTTCCAACCAACAAGCTGCACCACAGCGAGCTCAACTGTCAGGTATATAACGTAACCTTAACATAATCTTGACATAACCGTCTTTGTACGTGTCTTATCTACTGGGCTTCGGTTGTGAATTTTCGATTCGAGCTCTATATCTCTCGATATTTACGAAAAACTGTTAGCGGCGGCCATCTTGTGACGTCATGCTCGTGAGATTGACACCACTCTGTCCGAATATTGCAAATATCTCCGCAATAACTGCAAAACGGATATTTCTACAACCGAAGCCCAGTCGTTTAGTCTTTCCGGAATCTAAATTTTCCACTTGTGAACTGCATACTTTGATATTAAAGCGTCAGTTTTGGTCGATAGACACCCCTAAAACTAATATACGTATATGGTTTTCTTGTATGTGTGGCTCGTCATAGTGTGCGGCGACCCGGGCCCTTAAATCCGGCGACAAAAATCGTGACAAATGCAACTAGATACTCGAAGTATCGAAACAGGCCCGCGACATCTTAGTCAAAAAAGAGCGCGTGTACGTCGCATGGAATTGTTGTCGAGTCAATGATTACATCGCGGCGACCCGCTGCTACAAGTGTCACAGCTTCGGACACACTACAAAGTACTGCCGCGCCGAGAAAGACATCTGTGGTCATTGCGCTGAGCAAGGCCACACTTTCAAAACTTGCCCAAATAAGACCAAACCGTCTTGCTGCCATAACTGCCAGAAGACCGGCAAACCCGCAACCCACTCTGTCACCCACAGCGAATGTCCGGCATACATCGCTGCTATAAATCAGGTCTTTGCTCGCACGGATTATGGTTTATAAACCCAACCACTCTCAATCCAAGCCCACCCTTAAAATAGGCCAAGTCAACGCCCAGAACTCCAGATCGGCTCTGGAGGAATTAATAGTCTGCGCCTTCGAGGAGAACATAGATATCCTCGCAATTCAGGAACCCTACTCGTTTCACAATGCACTAAGTAGTTTCGGCCCAAATTGTAAATCAATCACCGACCGCAAGAAGTTCTCCATCATTTCAGCCCCTGATCACGTCAAAGCGGCGATAGTAATCCGTAACCCCCTGTTAACCGTCCTCAAAATAGAAAGGCTATGTAATACTCATTGCATATGCATAGAAGTTACTCACCTCGATCTAAAACTGGTTATTTTCAACATGTACTTTCAGTACAGTGACAATATCCAGCCGTACCTCCACCACCTTGAAACCATCCTCCAAACCGTTAAACACTGCAATATCCTAATAACATTAGACAGCAACGCCAAATCGCCGCTTTGGCACAATCAGCAATCTGACGACAGGGGCGAGATGATGGAGGAATTCATTGCTCAATCCCGGTTATTAGTCATTAACGAACCCTCAAGCACCTACACCTTCAATAACGCCCATAGTCAGTCCAACATTGATCTCACCCTCACCACTAACAGCCTCCACAACCAAATTTCAGCATGGTCGGTCCAGCCCGACAGTACTACCAGCGACCACAACTTAATTACTTTTCACATCAAAACCTCCCAATCCATCGCAGCCAACCCCTCTCAATCCCGCTTCAACACCAAGAGAGCTAACTGGGAAAAATTCGAAAGAATGATCCCAACTCTCAGAGCAGAATACCTCCCCCTCTCAGACGACCCCTACGAAATTGACCATGAAATCCTCAGCGCGGAGATTCAAAACGTCATAATTTCAGCCGCTAACTCCGCGATTCCGAAGAAAACCAGGTTTCCGCGATCCGTCCCATGGTGGACTCCGCAGCTGACAACCCTCAGAAACGAGGTCCGCCATCGGAAGAAAATATATCAATCCGAATCTAACCGCGCTCTCAAAGCAAACCTGAAAGCCCAGTACAGGCAACTCAGGAACAAATATACCGCCGCCATCCGCAAATCGAAACTCCATAGTTGGAGAAACTTTGTTACGAAACAAGGAAATGCCAACCCTTGGGGCATTCCTTATAAATCCATCTCCGGTAAAACCCGCGCTGAAGATATCCCGGTAACAATCACCACTGACAATGGACACACCACCACATGGGAAGAAACGAGTAGGACCCTCCTCAACGCATTAATGCCAGACGACACCCCCCTGACGGACACCGCTTTCCACACGGAAATCCGTCGAAACGCGAACACCATCCCGGACACCCCGAACGCCCCCTTCTTCGAGGTGGAAGAAGTGCAGCGCGCAATTATCCGCCTCAAAAACAACAAAGCCCCCGGCCAGGACCTGATGGAGGCCACGATCCTCAAACAGGCCTGGCGTTTCCTAAACCGCGACATTACCCTTCTATTCAACAGCTGCCTTGCCCACGGCAAATTTCCCAGCACCTGGAAGACAGGAGTCGTTAGAGTCCTTCTCAAAAACGTGGAGAAGCCCAGCACCGATCCCAAATCCTACAGACCAATCTGCCTCCTCCCCGTAATTAGTAAAACCCTGGAGAGACTTGTCACCGACAGACTCTCCAACATCTTTAACAGCCACCCCCTAGCCTCCACTTCCCAATTCGGCTTCAAACCCGGGCTCTCCACTGAACACGCCATCCTCTAGCTACGCGAATCCACGCAAAATAAGAACGAAAAATACGCCATAGCCCTTCTTTTCGATATTAGCGGTGCCTTCGACAACGTTTGGTGGCCCGCTATCCTCCAGCAGTTAAAATCGAGAAATTGTCCGAGCAACATTTATAGACTAATCCAAGACTACCTGTCCAACAGATCCGCCAAAATCGTCAGAAATAATTCCGTGTCCTCCAAGGCAGTCTCTAAAGGCTGCCCACAAGGTTCTGTCTTAGGCCCTTACCTTTGGAACGTCGTCTTCGACGACCTCCTAGGTTCCATTCACCGCTGCGGCTACGACGCAACAGCCTACGCGGACGATCTCGCGGTCACCGTTTCCGGCAATAGTAGGAAGGAAATCGAGCACAGGTCCTCCATCATCACCAGTATCATATCTGCTTGGTGTAGGAAGAACAAACTTGAGCTGTCAAAAGCCAAGTCTGAAATCCTCCTCACCAAAGGATTTTTAGACATCCGCAGACCCCCCACAATCAAAATAGACAACAGCTCACTTAAGATGCCGGCATCCGTCCGGTATCTTGGTGTACATTTCGGCCTCCGCTTTAACATTACCCCGCATGTCAATTTCGTCGCCAACAAGAGTAAATCCGTATTCAATCAGCTTTCTCGTATTGCTAAGACCCATTGGGGCCTTAACCACCACAGCATGAAAACCCTTTACAAAGGTCTCTTTGTCGCAATAATCACTTATGCAGCAGCCAGTTGGGCCGACAGGCTCAACAAATGGCACATCAAGAAACATAGGCAATCCCAGAGGTACGCTCTAATACGTACCACCCGCGCTTACCGCACCACGTCGCTCGATGCCCTTACTATAATTGCCGGAGCTCCCCCGATTGATCTCGCTCTCAGAGAACGCAAAGCCTCTTTCCACCTCCGAAACAACCAACCATTCACCATAGGCGAACTTCGGTTCACCCCCCCCCCCCTCCGCCCGACGCACCCCCGACAGACACCTCCGAAACAGCCAACTCGATCAGGAATCAAACCCTGGTCAGCTGGCAGAAGGAATGGGATGAGTCGACCAAAGGTCGAATCACCCATGACTTCTTTAACAGCACCCATACAAGAATGAATATTAAATCCATCCCGCTCAATTTCTATGTGACCCAACTCCTAACGGGGCATGGGCGCATTAAGAAAAAATTACACTCCCTCCGAATTGCATCCGACGATGTGTGTGTCTGTGGATCCACAGACACAGTCAGACACATAATTTTCGAATGTCCCACCATTCAGGACCATAGATTAGAGCTCGCATCTAAACTGCGTGCAAATAAAACCACATGGCCATGCCATCTCCACGAGCTAGTCAGTAAAGAAAACTTTCCGCACTTTGCCAGCTTCGTGGTAAAAGTTATGAAGCTCAGAGATGACATTATCATAAATCCTAGACCCCCGTCACCCCCCCAGCCACCCCCGGCCCTAACACCCGCAGTGGCAGACAGTCCACTGCCAGCTCAAACCCGGGCACCGCGCAGACTATCCCCAGAGCCAGACGGAGTTATGTGTGGAAGACTCCAGGCAAAAACCTGACTGGCAAAAGAGCCAGACCCCCTCAAATCCCCTCGAAACAACCCCCGCAGCCACACCCATAACCATCCATCCCCCGCCACACGCCACCAGCCCGCTCCAGGATGCGCAGGCACCCCTTGTTCACAAACAAGCGGTGATCCTGGAGCGAGCAGCGATGAAAGTCCTCGCGAGCCGCACTTCAGCGAGTCGCGACGACGGTCGCCGCAAACACTCTCGAATGGAGAGCCTGTTAGAGATCGAGCGTCATGCTGGTAACTCCGCCTCCCCGTGGCCCCCGCTGGAAACATTCTCCCGGCGGCTCGACCCTGAGGGGGGTGAGCTAAGTGAGTTACCCCCCTTGCGGGACGATCTTCCCTTCCGATGAACCGGTCAACGGGGAGGAAGGGGTTTTTCCTAGCACGTCGTCCGCAGTTTCCGGATGCGGACCTCTCTCTTCGCAGTGGTTTCAGCTGTTTTAACATCGACCGGCATAAGCAAGCTCTGCTTCGCCCGGTCAGAGCCGGCCTCGGCACCGTTGCTCAAAATTGTAGACATTAGATGTACATATGTGTGATTTCCGCGTGTAGTATGGGCCAGGCCCTTTGTACTACTTACGGTTCCATTGCGTCAATGCCTGGGGCCTTCCCCCTTTTCAGTTTCCGGATGGCCGTGTCGATCTCTGAAATGGTGAATGGAGTGGTGTCAGTAGTGTTGGGCGATTCTAAAACGGTGGACCGAAGTCGCCTGTGCTGTTGCGACTCAGTGCTCGTTTCATCATCAGGTACTAGGCTTCTCAGAAGCAGTGCAGCAGTGTCCTGCCATGTCATTGTGTGTGTGTGCTGTTGTCTGTGAGGTTGTTGCAAGCTTTAGCGGCGTGGACTTTCCTGGTTTGTGGTCTATAGACTACTCCCCAGGGGTCTTTATTCCCCTCAGTTGTCACAACGGAGAGGAGACAGATCGGTCGGTAGGACTTCGGGGCCTTCACGTCCTTGCCCTCTCCCTTCAGGAGCACTCTGAGGGAGCCCTCCTTCCTGGTGGGGGGGGGGGGGGGGAAGACGCCCCAACGAAGGCACCCGTTGAATAGACGAACTAGCTGTCCTAACATTACTTTCGCGGCGACCTTCAGCGCTCGGACCTCGATGAGGTCCGGTCCTGGTGCCTTGCCATTTCCGAATGTGCGGATCGCATCCACGATCTCGTCCGGTGAAAACGGAGAGGCGTCCGCGGTGTTTGGCGCGATTCGCACGTTCTCTCTAATCTCTTGCTGTGCGGGCGTGTCGTCTTCCGGCCGGTCGTCCGGGACGTGTGCTTCCAGAAGGGTGTTGGCTGTCTCTATCGTGCTCGTGGTATTATCGTTAGCTCGCCGGAGGGTGCTGAGCACCCTCTCGACACGGAGCTTGTTCGCTTGCAGCTTGTACACGATGCCCCAAGGCTCCGTGTTCCCGTACGACGACACAAAGTTTCGCCAGCTCTCGAATTTCGCCCTCTTCACCTCTCTGCTGTAGTTCCGCAACGAAGTGCGGTACTCCAGCAGTTTTAGGAGGCGCGAGGACTCATCCCTTTCCTTCTGGAAGGCACGCCTCTGTCGGTAGACAGCCTTCTTCATGCCCGTCAGCTCTTTCGTCCACCACGGATTGGCCTTCCTAAATCTACGCTTTCTCGGCATTGACGCGGTGCAGGCATCCTTGATGATGTCTGTGAGCGTTTCTGCCATTCCTATAGTTTCCTCCGCTGACTCCAGGCTCAGGACTTCGAGCCAGTAGATCGGGACATTTTTTTTTTTTCATTAATTATCTCTCACTATTGTAGCTCGAGCTCTCTTTAAATTTATTAATGTCTCATATTTATCAAATAAAGGTTATTTCTTTAGATATTGTAGAATTCTCTTCAGATAATTTACATGTATAGTTAATTTTACAATTTTTGTATTTTTCTTTTTAGGGTCACTTTGCCGCCAAATTTTCAATTTGGCGTTGCCCGTCCCTGCCACGAGGAGGCGGACCCACTACTTCCTGCTGTAATAAAGTAAGTTCTTTTCTCAAATATTTGTTTTGCAAATTTAGTAAATTTTTCAAAATCTTCTTTGGTCGAAATCAATTGATGTTTATTGTGTCCTTCTTGGGTTAATTCGTTATATCTAAATTCATTATATTCATGACATTCGTATAATATGTGGTCCACAGTTTCTTCAGTAATGCGGCACATAGGACAAATATTAGTGTCTGATAGACCTCTTTTATAGAGTGAACTGTTAATAGATCCGTAAATAAACACAATATTTGCCAGGTTTAAACCATTCAAAATGGGCGGCAGCCATAGCCTTCTGCGAACAGGTAATGTTGCAGAAGGAGGCTGCCGAGCGGGGTCGCCGCGAGCGGGGGGTGCGGCGTGTGCGCCCACGCCTAGAGCCCCCCCCCCCCGAGCAGCTGATAATAGGCGGGCGGCGGGTGTACCAGATCATGCTGGTTTAATTACCCGCCGCCCGCCAACCGAGGATATTCTATCAGGAGTGGGGGCGACGACAACTTGTCGTCGCCCTCGACGGCCGCCGGTGCGGCCGTCGTGACGAGGCGGTGTGGGGTGCGGTCCCCCGCACCGCCGAATCAAGATGATTTATGGGGGGAGGATTAATCTCCCCCCGGGACGCGGCCGGCCACCGCTCCATCCTGGTGGCCGGCCAGGCGAGGGGGAGCCGCGGTCGTGTTCTTAAGAGTTCCCGTGGCTCCCCCGTTAATCGCCAGCGCCCTAGGCCGCCGTGGGGGTTTTAGCGGGTCGAACCCCGCACTACCCCCGCCCCGCCATCCGGGCGGGACGGGGGTGTCTGACCAGCAGATTTCCCCCACGATAATAAAAAAAAAAAAAAAAAAAAAAAGGTTTAAACCATTCATTTCTAATTGTAAATTCAACGTCTTTTATAAAGTTGTATGTTTCTCTGCCATGAAGCTCATTATCCCATCTATGCTGCCATCCATCCAAAACTGTCTGTTTTATGTTTCTTATTTCGTCTTCTAGATAATCTTCATGAAAACTTTGAAGTTCTTCTACTTCCTTTTCTCTGTAGATGTAGGTTTCCCAATTAGTTGAAAGATTTCTTCTAACTCGGCCAATCAATCCCTGTTCAACAATTTCTAAATACAGAGGTAGTGTTCCAGCAATAACTTGCATTGCAGCAGTCGATGTAGTTCTACAAGCTCTGGTCAACAACAGCAAAAGAGATCTTTGAATTGCCATTAAATTTCTATATACATGAGAACTCTTAGTCTTATCATACCAAAGAATAGAACCATATTTTATAATTGGAAGAGCCTTGTACAGAATCCTTAAAATATGTGTTTTAATACCCCATTCTTGATGAACAACTCGTTTTATAGACATAAAATTTAAAACTTTTTGTCTTATATATTTCGAATGTTCTATGAAAGTCATTTTATTATCAATTGTTATTCCGAGATATTTTATTTGCTCCGTATATTTTATTTTTAATCCATTTATTTCTATCTTTGGCGTTCTATCTTTGCTAAATTTCCCTTTCATCAACATTAATTGCGTTTTGCTAGAAGAAATCTTTAGTTTATGCTGCAGGCACCACTTTTCAATAATTTCGACAACTTTTGATGCATTGTTTTCTAGTTCATTTCGGGAGTTTCCTCTAATGATAATGTGGCGGCGACAAGCCGGCGCCACGTCTCCGCCATGTGTTTAGTTTTAAGGCGTAAGAATGTTTGGACGAATGGGCCGGGCTGCATGCTGTGCGTTAGCGTCGAGCGAATGTCTAGACGATTGGTTTGAGTGTCGCGTAGAATGAATGCGTCTAGCCAGGACAGAGTGAAAGCGAACCGTGAGAATGAGAAAGAATGATCTGGATGGGATGCATCGGTGAGCGAATGGTTAGTTCAGTAAGAACCCTCATCGGGAACGGTACGCGAGCGTCGCGAGTTTAGTTCCGATTGTAAATAAAGATAGTCTAATTGTAACCGGGTTCAATTCTCTCTTCCCGTCGCCGATCCCACCTTTCCTCAATAAAAACAACATCATCGGCATATGCTGACGCTTCAACAACTCCGTCTGGTATATCTGTTTCTATTTTATCTAGTAGAGGGTCCATGCACCAGTCCCAGGCAACAGGGCCAATGATGGATCTTTGTGGACAACCCTTTTCCATTTTCTTCTCTACTTTATCAAAAGTAGAGATTACTCTCATGATTCTGTTTTTAAAATAGTTCTGAATAATCCTCAGCATACATGAGCTTATTCCCGCCTCAACTAGTCTTCGATAGATAGCAGGCCACCATAGGTTATCAAAAGCTCCATCTATATCTATAAATAAGGCTACTACATACTTCTTTTCAGTAAATTTAATTTGATGTCTAAAGCGTACAAGTGTGTCTTCAGTTGATTTTCTTTTTCTAAATCCAAATTGTTTATTGTTTTCAAGTCCTTTATCTCGATAAATATTACTTATTCTACTTATTAAAATTTTTTCAAATATTTTCCCTAAAATTGGCAGCAAAGCTATAGGTCTATATGATTTTAATAATTTTCTATCTTTTGCTTTATCTTTTAAAATAATTTTCACATTGGCTATTTTCCATATTTTTGGGAATATACCTTTTCGGAGACAATTATTAAAAACATCCAGTAAAATTCTGTTATCAATTTTCCATAAATTTTTAATTATTTCTATTGTAAATTTATCGAATCCTGGTGCTTTTCTCTTCTTTGTGGATTTTATTGCATCATTAATTTCATCTTTTGTTATATCTTTTTCTACATTACTGTTACTATATCTTTGTATATCTTTTCTAATATTCTGTAATTCCATTGGTTCATTCATTTCATTTCCGTCAGGTACACATTTATTTAAAATCGCATTTATTGCCTGTGTGTAACTTATTGCCTGATTACCAGATGGGAGTATAACAGAACTCAAGGTCATGGGTTCATGAATTTTGTCTCTTACAATTTTATAAACAATGCTCCAAGGATCTTTATTCGCTTCTACTTTTACAAAGTTATGCCACGTATCTCTTTTGTTTTTCCTAATTTTAGCAACATATATATTTCTAATCGTTTTATATGATTCTGAATATTCTTCAATTAAATCCAATAGATGGAGCCTTCGAGCCCTACTAAGTTGTTTCTTTGCTGCATATGTTTTTCTCCGTAATTCTTTTAATTCTTCATTCCACCAAGGAACTGTTCTATTACATTTGCTAACCTTGGGAATGGATTGTCTGCAGCATTTATTTAACAATTTGTTGATATTTGTTATTGCTGCATTGGGTTCCATGTTCTTTAGACCTTCAACTATTTCTTCATTAAATTCCAAATCTACAGAATTTTCAAATTTCTCCCAATCCGCTTTCTTAACATTAAAACCTTTTTCTCTATTCCAGATTCTTCTTTGTAAAGTTGTCTTTCCAATATCAAAAATAATTAAATTATGATCGCTCGTTGTAGATAATTCCTGAATTTTCCAATTATTTATCATGTTAATTACTTTTTCATTGGCTAATGTAATATCTATATTTGATTCTCCTCTTGTAGACGAGAATGTAGGCGGATTATTTGGTTCATTCAAGATATATAAATTATTTGATATTATAAATTCTTCCAGTAGCCTTCCTCTATCATCTGTGTAATCTGAATACCATAGTGTAGATTTGGAATTCGCATCCATAGTTAATATTATATTGCTATTGTCGTCAATATTGTTCAAAATATATTCCATCCTCTCCAGAAATGGTTCCAGCGAAAGGGATGGTTTGCAATAGACATTAATAATATATAGATCAATAGATCTAGTGGTTACCTGAAAACACATTATGTGTTCGTCTTGGCAAAGAACGTCCTGTAGTATTTGTACTTTGTCATTACTCGCTACCGCTGCCACCCATGGAGAACAAACAGATGGTTGAATAATCCTCATATAGTTCGAATTATATCCTCTGACTTTATTTTTAAAATTATAGGGCTCCTGAATACATAATATATCTATTTTTTGCTCTTTCATTATAATCTCCAGGTTAGCAGCAGCAGCAACAGATCTTTGATCATTTATGTGTGCCATTTTTAGTGCCATTTCAGCCTACTACGGTATAGTTCTAAATGTCTCAGATACTCAGGACAGTCCTTACCCCGAACACTATGATTTATATCACGTCTTTTTGACCTTTCACAGTTCACACATTTGGGATGGTCCTTATTGTTGCATTCATTCTTCATGTGTTCCTTAGATCCGCATATCTCACACAATTGATCCGACATTCCACACACCTTGGCTATATGTCTGTAACCATGGCATTTGTAACATCTTGTCACATTTACATATTCTCGTATTCTGTATGTTCGCCAGGACATATATATTCTTCCACAATCCATCAAGTTCCCAAAATATTTTCCGGGAATCTGGACAATCCAATTAATTCGATTTTCTTTAACCTTGAAACTGTGTGCAAAATTAACATCGTTATTTAATTCTTTAATTTCTTCCTCAGTGCAATTTCTAAACTTTTTATTTATAAAATCTTCTTTTAAATCTTCAATTTTGTATTCTGTTTCTACATCGTATATTACTATTGATGGGTTAATCTTTTTTGGTCTTTCAACCTTGAGACCTGTAGATTCTAAATTGCTTTTACGTATTAATTCGACATCTTCGACGTCCTTGACCTCCATAATAATACCTTTATTACGCATCTGTCTTACATTTCTAACTTTCAATTTATTTCGTACACGATTTAGTTTTTTCATAACATCAGCTTTTATTTGTTCATTATTTCTTTTATCTTCTTCTTTATCTGGTTTGATAAGTCATACTTCGTATTTTTCTCTAATAATTTTTCTGTTTTCTATTGCAGGTTCTGGTATTGAACGAGATTGCGACTTTCCACTCGCCGCAATCATCGCATAAGAGGTTCTTTCGGTTGTGTCTCGAACTGAAGGTAAAGCTCTCAACTTCTCATTCTCCATTATTTCTTTCTGTAAGGCAGATTCCAAGACTAGCCATTTTTCTAATATAAATTTAATCGAAGATCTAACAATTTTATTAGATTCATCAAATAAAAAGGCTTCCAGTTTCTCTCTTTCTTCTCGATCCTTTTGTAGAGATGTTTCTTCTTCGTCAGTTTGTCTAACACTGGATTCATCATCCAACCGTTTCTTCCTCTTTCTACGAGAAGACAATCCAGGTTCCAAGAACTCACTAGACGCAGACATAACAGACGAAGCCGAACTAGTTCGGCTCAGTCCTCGGGTCTCTCGGGTCTCTCCCTCTACCACGTCCTCCTCCCTACTCTCACTTTGTGAGCGTTTCCGCTCCATCATTTTATGTTTTATTTTATTTTTCAGATCCATAGTGTTCCCACGAGTAGGGTCGGAAAAGAGGTCGACCCAGGCAGAGCCGCCATACCTGGGCAAGGCTATATACTACTGGAGGTCGCCAGGTATCCAGTAGTTGGCCGCTAGTGACTGGTGCACCCATCAGCCACACCCCGATGCCATCGATCGGGGTGTACCCCATCGTCGTGCACCATAGCTTAGGGTTAGGGATTTTTTTACGGGCCCGTAAAACATGACCACGGGCTTACGGTATGAGGTTCAATTTTAGTCTGGCCTCTCACCTCAAGCCACTCCGGCTAGGTAGGACCTATCAGGGAAACAAGTTCCCCGCCGGCACAGCCTTGAGGATCATCGAGGCTCGCAAGCCCCCCCCCCCCACCACGACAAGGTACGAACCACGGGGGGAGTAGATAGGGACATCTAATGTCTACAATAATTGAGCAACAGGGCCGAGGCCTGTTCTGACCGGGCGAAGCAGTGCTTGCTTATGCCGGTCAATGTTAAAGCAGCTGAAACCACTGCGAAGAGAGAGGTCCGCATCCGGAAACTGCGGACGTCGTGCTTGGAGAAACCCCCTCCTCACCGTTTACCGGTTCATCGGAAGGGAAGATCGTCCCGCGAGGGGGGTGACTCACTTAGCCATTCCCCCGGCGACTCGGCCCCTAGGGGGAGGCCGAGCCGCCGGGAGAATGTTTCCAGCGGGGGCCACGGGGAGGCGGAGTCACCAGCGTAGCGCTTGATCTCCTACAGGCTCTCCATTTGAGAGTTTTGCGGCGGTTGTCGTCGCGACTCGCTGAATTGCGGCTCACGAGGACTTTTGCCGCAGCTCGCTCCTGGATCACCGCTTGTTGATGGACAAGGGGTGCCTGCGGTTCCGGTGGTAGCCTGGTGGATGGTAGGGGCGGGGCAGGGGGGGTGATCCTAGTCTGGGGTGGGTGGTTGGGGCGGTCTAGCCCTTTTGCCCGTGAGGTTTTTGGCTGCGGTCCTCCACACATAACTCCTTTTAGCTCTGGAGGTTGTCTGCGCAGGCGGCTTGATGGCTGCCTGCCACTGCGGGTGCTGGGGCCCGGGGTGGTCGGTTGGGGAGACGGGGGCCTGGTATTGATGATGAGGTCATCTCTGAGCTTCATCACTTTGACCGCGAAATTGGCAAAGTGCGGAAATTTGCTTTTGCTGATTAGCTCGTGGAGATGACATGGCCAGGGGGTGTTGTTAGGTCGCATTTTGAGTGCGAGCTCCACCCTGTGTTCGTGGACGGAGGGGCATTCGAAGATGATGTGCCTGACGGTGTCGGTGGCACCGCAGACACAAGCGTCGTCCGATGAGATCCTGAGGGAGTGTAGCTTCTCTTTAATGCGTCCATGCCCCGTGAGGAGTTGGATCACATAAAAGTTGAGCGGGATGGCTTTACGGTGCATTCTATCGTGCGTGCTGCTGAAGAAGTCGTGGGTGATGCGACCTTTGGTCGACTCATCCCACTCCTTCTGCCAAGTAGCCAGGGTTTGCTGTCTAATAGAGCTGGCTAATTCTGAGATTGCTGTAGGGGATGTATTCGGTGGGTGGGGGGTGTGGTGTATCTCGCCGAGAGTGAAAGGTTGGTTGTTCCTGAGATGGAAGAGGGCTTTGCGCTCCCTGAGAATTAGGTCTATGGGGGCGGGGGGGGCTCCGGCAACGATGGTCAGGGCGTCAAGTGAGGTGGTGCGATAGGCGCGAGTGGTACGGATGAGGGCAAATCTCTGCGATTGTCGTAGCTTCCTGACGTGCCATTTGTTGAGCCTGTCGGCCCAACTAGCGGCTGCGTAGGATGCGATGGGGACGTAGAGGCCTTTGTGGAGGATCCTCATGCTGTTCTGGTTAAGACCCCAGTGGGTCTTGGCTATGCGAGAGAGCTGATTGAAAATGGTTTTGCTTCTGCCCGCTACGTAGTTTACATGCGGGGTGATATTGAAGCGGGGGTCGAAATGCACACCCAGATACCGGATTGAGGCCGGCATCTTGAGTGAGCAGTTGTCTATTCGAATGGTGGGGGGTCTGCGGGTTTCAAGGAAGCCTTTCGCGAGGAAGATAACGGACTTGGCTTTGGACAGCTCAAGTTTGTTCCGTCGACACCATGCGGATATGATGTCCGTGATAACGGCGGATCTGGTCTCTAATTCTTTCCTACTGTTGCCGGAGACGGTGACTGCGAGGTCATCGGCGTAGGCCGTTGCGTCGTAGCCGCAGCGGTGGATGGCGGTGAGGAGGTCGTCGAAGACGACGTTCCATAGGTAGGGACCAAGGACTGAGCCTTGCGGGCAGCCCTTGGTGACCCTCTTAGAAACTGCGGAGCTGTTCGAGGAGATAATGGCTGATCTGTTGGACAGGTAGTCTTGTATTAACCTGTAGAGGTTACTGGGGCAGCTTCTCGCTTTGAGCTGGTGGAGGATGGCGAGCCACCAGACGTTGTCAAAAGCGCCGCTGATATCAAATAGGAGGGCGACCGCGTATTTCCCGTTGCTGTTCTGGGTGGACTCGCGTAGTTGGAGGATGGCGTGCTCGGTGGAGAGCCCAGTTTTGAACCCGAACTGAGAGGTGGAAGCTAGAGGATGACTGTTGAAGAGGTTCAACAGTCTGTCGGCGATGAGCCTTTCAAGGGTTTTGCTAATGATGGGCAGGAGGCAGATGGGCCTGTACGATTTTGGGTCAGTTCTGGGCTTCTCTGTGCTCTTTAGAAGTACCTTTACGACTCCTGTCTTCCAGATGTTGGGGAATTTGCCATGGGCGAGACAGCTATTGAACAGAAGGGTGATTTCCCGATGGAGGTGGCGCCAGGCACGCTTGAGGATGGCTGCCTCCATCAGGTCCTGGCCGAGGGCTTTATTATTTTTAATGTGCTTGATAGCGCTTGAGACCTCTTCCATCTCGAAGAAGGGGGCGTTGGGGGTGTCAGGGGTGGTGTTCGCGAGTTGGCGGACTTCCGCGTGAAAGGCGGAGTCCGTCTGAGGGGTGTCGTCGGGCATCAGAGCGTGGAGGAGAGCCCTACTCGATTCCTCCCAGGAGGTGGTTTGGCCGTTTTCGGTGGATATGGAGACCGGGATATCCACGGCGCAGACTTTGCCCGTGACCGTTTTATATGGGATGCCCCAAGGGTTGGCGTTGCCCTGTTTCGTTACGAAATCTCTCCAGCTTTGGAGTTTGGATTTGCGGATGGTGGCGGTGTACCTGTTCCTGAGTTGCCTGTACTGGGCCTTCAGGATTTCTTTACGAGCGGAGTTTGGTTCTGTTTGGTAGGTTCTTTTCGTGTGGCGGACCTCGGATCTGAGGGTTGTGAGCTGGGGGGTCCACCACGGGACTGATCTCGGAAATCTGGTCTTCTTAGGGATCGCGGAATTGGAGGCTGTAGAGATTATTTGCTGGACGTCCGCGCCAAGGATATCGGGGTCAACTGCGTAGGGGTCGTCTGGGAGGGGGGGGGGGTATTCCGCTGAGAGAGCTGGGATAATTCTATCGAATTCCTCCCAGTTGGCTCTCTTGATGTTGTAGCGGGATTGGGACGGGGCGGTGGCAGTGGGCGTGGGGGAGCAGATCTGAAAAGTGATCAGGTTGTGATCACTTGTTGACCTGTCTGGGTGGACAGTCCACGAAGTGACGTGGCTGAAGAGGCTGTGTGTGGCGAGCGTGAGGTCGATATTGGATCGACTGTGTGCGTTATCGAAGGTGGGAGTGTTGGTGGGTTCGTTTACTATCGCGAGTCGGGATTGGGCAATGAAGTTCTCCATGATTTCGCCTCTCTCGTCAGAGGAAGGGTTATGCCAGAGTGGCGATTTGGCGTTGCAGTCAGCGAGGATCAGGACGTTGCGGTTTTGGATGGTGTGTAAGATGGTTTCGAGGTGGTGAAGGAATGGCTGGATGTCGTCACTGTACTGGAAGTACATGTTGACGACGATGAGTTTCAGGTCATGGAGAGTGATTTCTGCGCATATGCAATGTGTGTTGCACAGCGCTTCTATTTTAAGAACGGTTATGAAGGGGTTTCTGACTACAATCGCCGCCTTGGGAAGGTCGGGGACTGAGAGGCTGGAGAACCTTTTGCGGTCAGTGATTATTCGGGAGTTCGGTCCGAAGCTGCTGAGGGCGTTATTGAAGGAGTAGGGCTCCTGGATCGCGAGAATATCGATTCCTACCTCGAAGGCGCAGACTTTTAACTCCTCGAGAGCCGATCTGGAGTTCTGTGCGTTGACTTGGCCTATCCTAATAAAGGGCTTGGGTTGCGAGGGGTAAGGTTTACAGACCATAATCCGTACGTGAAAGAACCTGATTTATGGCCGTAACGTAGGCAGGGCATTGCCTATCGGTGACAGGGTGGGCAGAGGGTTTGCCGGTTTTGTGGCAATTGTGACAGCGGGCTGGTTTAGGCTTATTGGGGCAGGTCTTGAATGAGGCCCTGCTCAGCGCAGTGGCCACAGATGTCTTTTTCGGCGCGGCAGAATTTGGTGGTATGGTCGAAGCTATGGCACTTATAACACCGGGTGGCCGCGATGTAGTCGTTGACCCGGCAACAACTCCATCCGACATATACGCGCTCTTTCTTTATGAGGACGTCGCGGGCCTGCCTGGATACCTCGAGTATCCAGTTGCTCTTATCCTTGTTCTTGTCTCCGGACTTGAACGCGAGCTAAATCTGCTGGGAGAGGGCTTTTTCTGGGGCGTCCAAATTCTGGCTGACTATGGCTCGAAGGGTGGCCTCGTCGCTTTCCAGCTTTGGGACGTCATAGAGTATGATCCTGGGGTTCCGTTTGAGGGGGGGGGGCGACTATAAGGCCAGCAGCTTTAGGCTGGGCGTTGTCGCGGAGGGTGTTGAGGTCAGAGGCTTTGGGGGACTCGACCAGGATGCCGTTCCCTTGGATTTTCCTTATGCTCTTAATTTGGAGCTTGCAATCCGCGGGGGAGACCAGCTTGAGGACCGTCTCTTTGGTCATGTCGCTGGACTCGAAGGACTTGGGGTCCTGTGGGAGGATGGTGATGGCACTGGGGGGGTTCTGCCTCAGGTTCGAAAGAGCGGCCGTCTTTGAGCGGACCCCGACTCTCTCGGCGTAAGTAGTGGGCCGAGAGGGTTCTTTCAGGGCCTGACAGTTCTCTGTGACGGACTCGAGGGTTTTCCTCTGCTGTCTATTTTCGGATCTGATAGCTTTTATCTGGCCTTCCAGGTTGCTGCACTCGCTGAGTATGCTCTGCAATTTGGCTACCTTGGAGGCTATGAATTGGGACGCGTCTGGGTACAAGCCGTTGTCTTGGTCCATAAGGAACCGCATCAAGGCCATGGTGACCTTCGCGGACTTAAGCCGAAGGTCGTTCGCGGTGGGGTCGGGTACGGGGGCGGCTGTGGCTGGGTTGTCGCAGCACGGGACGGGGCTTGGGGCGGGGGCGACCGGGGGTGGGGACGGAGCCACGGATCTTTTCGCGGACTTATTGGGTTTCCGGGGGAGGACTGCCGCGAGGGGGGTATCAGAGTCATTGTCTGATTGTATCCGGCGTTTGGTCTTGCGGTTGCGGCTGATGACCTTCCGGTATCCCTCGGAGTCGGACGCCTCAGTGTCCATCATGCTGATGGACGATGGTGGGCGGGGGTGAGGCGGAGTGGGTCGATGGAAAATCAGCGGTGAACAGCTGCGAAGGAACCGGGACTTAGATCCATCGCGCCCTCGCTGTTTAAGTTCATTGGACCGGGGAGTCAGAAGACCCGGTCTTAACTCTCTGTCGGCTGCAAGGAGTTGTATGTTTGCTTTAAGTATTTCGCCGGCAATAATGCCGGCGATAATAATATGAAAGTAGTGAATGGTCGATCTGTTAGGCGACCGCGGTGGCGGGTGCTCGGCACCACACGCCAACCGCTACAACGGCTTTCTTGCCGTGTTGCCACCCCCAAAGTGCCACACGACAGTTAGTGTTCGTCGTCATAACTGTGGTCTCTGAGAGACGGGCCGTACCTAAGTCCTTGGTGGACCATACCGGCCGCTCTTGCGACTTGTGCCTGATGTTCGAGCTCTACCCTCGTTCACTATCGTATCAGGGGAAGACAGCGTGCTACTCCCACTGCCACCTCGAGTCCAACCCAATCCAGGCACTCTTACGGAGTAGTGTTAAAGTCTTTTATCTCCGCAAGAGGGGCTTCAGCCTGGCCCGAGGGGACGAACCCCGAGGGGTTCGCCCAGCATGCCGTACATCGACGGAGCTGGACGAGTCCACGCTCCGTATGCAGTTTCGTTCTATGTTCGTTTCTTGGTCTTACTTACGGATCGTGCGAATTTTCGGAACTCCTTAAACAGCTGCTCTGACACCAGGCTGGCTTTGTCGATTGGCCACTGAAATCCTTCTCGAATCGCCGCCTGGCGTAGGTGTTCCCTGTCCTCTACGTAACGCTGACAATCGTAGAGGACGTGGTTTGGAGTTTCCTCCTCCCCACATTCGCACAACTCATCGTCGACCAGGGCGAACGTCTTGAGCTTCGCACGGAAGTCTCCGTGTCCGCTCAAGAACTGCGCTACATCATGGTCGACTCTGATCCAGCTCGCTGAGAGTCGGTCTGATACCTCGCCGAAGTATTGGAAGGTTTCCCTACCCTTCGTCGAGGACGACCATCTCTGCTGCCACATCTCTAAAGTCGCCTCCCTCAGCCTTCTGCGAACTTGGGCTTCGGTGACGACTTCGTCAGCCAATTCGGCCTGACTCACTTGATAGGTTCCATGTTGGAACCCGAGTTTCTTCCTGGCTTTGTACACGCAGCTGAACTCCGCTATCGCCAAGTCCACAGGTATCTCCCCGGCGATCACGGGGATCGCATCAGTGGAGACTGTCCTGTAGGCTTTGACGCAGCCAAGCAGAACACGCCTCTGCGCTCTGGTGAGCCATTTACTCGTCCCAGAGGTAAGGCGGTCTGCCCAGCCCGCGGCAGCATACGTGACGATTGGGACAAACAAGCCGCGGTACAAATTACGCATCGTCCGATATCCCAATCCCCAGTTCGACTTAGCAATCCTTGCTAGCGCATTAAACGTTCGCAAGGACTTAGCATTCAAATACTCGACGTGGGAATGGATACCCAGTCTAGAGTCAAAATGCACGCCAAGGTAACGCACATAGTCCTTGACGGCAATATTCCGACCTCCTACTTTTATCACAGGTGGCCTCTCTCTGTCGAGAGAGCCTTTCAAGGATATCATCTCAGTCTTGGTCGCAGACAGCGACAATTTCTGTTGGTCGCACCAGCGAGAAATGGTGTCCGCAACCAATTGGCCATTGCTTTCTAGACCCTTCCTGCTGTTCGCAAAAATCAAGACAAGAAGGTCGTCTGCATAGGCGATGGGCTCGCAAGCGAGCCCGGCGTTCGATAGGAGCTGTAGAACCTCGTCGAAGACTAAGTACCAACAGCTCGGACCAAGAATTGATCCCTGTGGGCAGCCCTTAGTGACTTTCTTCCGCACTGCACCGCGATCAGACACCATAGTCACCACGCGGCCGTCAAAGTAGTCGACCACAAATCTAAATAGGTTTTTTGGGCAGCCTCGCTTCCTCAACGCGTTGAGTATGCTTGGCCATCAGACGTTATCAAAGGCTGCGGCTATGTAGAAGAGCAGACCCACGACGTACTTTTCCTCTCGACCGGACGCAAGCTCCCTCATCTTTACCACGGCATCAGTCGTGGATCGATGCGGCCTGAATCCGTATTGCCGATCGGAGGCGTAGTCGGGGTGCAAAAACGAACTAGCTAATCGCGTAGCGATTAGCTTCTCTAAGACTTTGCCTACGACCGAAAGCAAGCATATAGGTCTGTAGGACTTTATCTCCGTTTCAGGTTTCTCGGGTCCTTTAAGGATGGAAATGATGGACCCGATTTTCCATTCCGCGGGAAAGACTCCGTGTGCCAGGCATCCGTTGTAGAGTCGGAGGAGCTCGCGTGAGATCGTATTAAACGAGCATTTTAGAACCTCCGGCTCAATTCGGTCTAGGCCTGGACACTTGCCGCTCTTCAGTCGGTTGACCGCCGATCTGAGCTCCGAGAGGATGAAGGAACTGGCGTCCTCACTCTCCGGCTCGATGGCAGCTTCCCTCCTGACTCGCGCATGATCCGGAGAGTCATTCGCGGGGCTATCGTCCGGAATTAACCCCTCCAGCAGCGCGGAAGCGGTGGAGTCCCAGTCTGTAGTATAACCCTGGGCAGTGTTAAGATTAATATTCGAGATGACCGTGTTGGCTGTCATCTTCTGCCTCGTGATCTTATAAATGAGGCCCCAGGGTTCTTTGTTTCCCTGCTCGGTCACGAATGCACGCCAGCTGTGCGACCGAGCAGCTTTAATGGCGGCTTTGTAGGCCTTTCTCTGTTTGAGATACTCGGTCCTCTTGGCCGCCCTCTGCTCCTCTGAACATGCCGCGTTCTGCGAGGCTCGTCTAAGTTTATAGACTCGCCTCTTCTGCCTCGTCAGGTCGGCCGTCCACCATGGGACGGATTTTGAATGCCACTGCTTGGTTGGCATCGAGGAGTCGCACGCTTGGACGATCATTCTTTCGATCTCCTGTGCTAGATGTTCGACTTCCCCCTTATTATTCAATGGATTGGGGGATATACTCCTCTTACTTTCCTGCAGCGCCTTGTCGAACTCGGGCCATTTTGCGCTTCGGAGTCGGAACCTTGGTAATAATCCGTTCCGGTTGGTGCTGCTG
This sequence comes from Megalopta genalis, assembly GCF_051020955.1. Taxonomy (NCBI): domain Eukaryota; kingdom Metazoa; phylum Arthropoda; class Insecta; order Hymenoptera; family Halictidae; genus Megalopta; species Megalopta genalis. Next base: position 2,128,877 of record NW_027476091.1, on the reverse strand, counting down.
TCGCTACTACAAATTTCGGCAGTACCGTCCTTGGCGCAAAAACTCAAAGTGAACTCTATGACCCGGTGGTCGCTGGTCGTCAGGTCCTCGCGGACCTTCCAACCTCGCACCTTGTCGCAAATGTCAGGTGTCGATAGTGTGACGTCGATGTAAGACTGTCCACTAGGGCTGGAAAACGTCGGAGCGTTTCCAGCCTCGTTCAAGACAACCAAGCCATGGCTCACGATAAACTCTTCGAGTTTACGACCTCTCACGTCCGTCTCCGCACTGCCCCACTGGGCTGATTTTGCGTTAACGTCGGCAGAGATAATGACTCGGTTATGCCTTAGTGCGGAAAGAGCTCTCTCTAACCGCGCCAGACCTGATTCAACGTCATCGGACCATTGAAAGTACTGGCTGATCAGGAAGAAGCTCCCAAACGAACCCGAGATGCTGGCACAGGACAAATGCGTGTCGCACAAGTTAGAGACTTTGACCACGATTAGATCCGGGTTTCTGACCGCTATTGCAGCCATCACCGGATCGCCTGCCGTGATCAGCCTCGTTCTCAAGCCTAGCCCGGGCACAGTACCCCGCCAGCTATATGGCTCTTGGGCAAGCAACACATCTACCCCTCGCCTATGCATCTCAGTCCGGACTTCGTCGGTCACGTTTCGGGCCCGCTGCATGTTATGCTGCATGACCCGTATGACTCTCGAGCGTCGCCGGTCGTTTGTACTATCCATTCGAGTAATTCAAATTATTCTTGTCTTATACGAGACATCTCCAAAACCAGCGCTTCCTGATAGGAGGCGCAGGCCGGGTCTCGCGACTTATGTTCAAATGGTCGCCCTCTGTCTTTACAGTTGGAGCACACCGGAGGCTTGCTCTTCCTGTTACAGTGCGCATAACCGTGCCCTTTTTCGGCACAATGTCCGCAGACATCCTCTTTGAATTTGCAGCGCTTCGCCGTGTGCCCGAAGCGCTGGCACTTGTAGCATCGGGTGACCTGTATGAAGTCCCGCACACGACAGGAACTCCACCCGAGGTACACCCGGTCCCCTCTCTGCGCCAGCCGCCGACGAATCTGCGGACTGACGGCCACTACCCAGTTGGCTGTCTCCGGGGTCTTGCCAGCCATGCGACTGACCCGAACACCCGAAGGCACATCCTTCTGGGACGCCTCAGAGAGGTTTTGCCTCCAAAGACTGGAGGCAATTTCCTCCTTGCCCATCCCTTTCGGGATATCATAAATCAGGACCTCGGGTTCCCGTTTGCTAGGCAAGGAGACGGACAGTCCCGCACTCGCCAGCTTTCTATTACCTACGAAGGCTTTTAGGTCCTCCTTGCGATCGGTTTCGACGACGATGCCACCGGAGTGGATGCGTCGAACCGATGTGACCCGGATCGCCTCCTTCGCAGGTTTCACGATCGACAGAACAGCTCACTTAGTAGCATCGCTGTTCTGTCCTTTATTCTTTGGCGGGAAGATACGCACCACGTATTGTGTCGGTGGTCTTCTCGCCTCCGGAGTAGCTGTCTGATTGACCTTAGCCACTTGGGCGTAGGTCAACTGCGCGGCATTGCAGACCGTCTTCGGGAGAATTCCCTTGGACGGCCCAGGTCGCACCGCACTCATTACGGCAGGACGCGCTTTTAGGTCCGCCCTGACCGCGGCGAGTTGCCCTTCGACGAAGCTGTTTCGTTGAATCAGCTCCTGAACTAACCCGTTGAGTGCTTCGACTTCTGTTAGTATCTTCGACCCGGACTCCTTGTTGACTTTCGACGCGGGTCGAAAGCAAAAGGCCCGTATCTCTGATACTAGCCTGAAGGCTTCGTCTCTCACGACATCGAGAGGCCGTACCTTGTGCCCGGAAACCGTCCCCTTCGATTTCCTGGTCTGGTTTACTGCGGCCTTGCCAGTAGGTGCAACTGGCTTGGCACGCTTCGACTTCTTGGTGACGGTTTTCCAACCGCCACCTTCGGGGTCTTCAACACGCTCGGGTGCCGGTTGCACCTTCACGAGCGTGTCTTTGACTCGTTCAATTTTCTTGGGTTTCTCCTTCCCAGCCTTGCGGCTGGGGGAGTCCCCCGACTTGGGCGATGTCCCCACGTTACCGGTGTCCGGCGCGCCTTCTACCGTGGCCTCAGTTTTCACCGAGACCGCTCGCGTGGGTGTCACGCATCTCTCTAAGGTCACGCGAGGATTGGCGATGTTGATCACCTTCCCGGACCTTGTCTTTTTCGCAGACGCGGGAGGACTGACAACTGCTGTTGCAGTCTCCGCGTTTGTGGCGACGGCTTCACTCCGAGTAGGAGCTGGACCCGCCGACTTCGAGCGTTCAATTTTTATTCTAGATCCCATATTATGAATCTTTCTTTCATCCGGCACGCTCCCCGGCCACCACCGACCCACACATTTTGGAACCCGCCATCAGGCTGGGTTAGGGCTACGCACCGGACATAGTCTGCTGACTGGGCCGATTACTCAACCCAGCCCGCGTCCTCACCCGTCAGAACCCACTCGCCGAAGCGTATGGTCGTTCCAAGCCGATTGACTGGACCAGGGCTGCTTTTCTCGTCCAGCCTCCCATCTAGCCGAAGCAGAGGCCAAAGGTACGTGTCTCACCCGCAGGAGAGGGCCCCCTCAGATCCCAGGGTCCTCTTTTCCGACGACAAGGGTCGCCACGCACGGCAAACACGCGGGAGACAGCAGTCGGAGAGGCTGCCTCTTCCTCTCCACCACACTTCGTTCAGTTCGCTGCGTTTTGAGAACACGAGCTATCCAGCGGTACCTTATTTCGTGGAGGCTCAAGTGTGGCTAGGGCACGTTTGCCCCTTGCGGCCTGGGTTGCCCAGGTGATTGGTTGCATCCCGATTTCTAGATCCAGCGGCATGTTGCTACGTGGCGCGCTCAAACAACGAAAAGGCGGCATTCCAGTAAAGCAGAAAAACCGCCTAACGTGACGCGGGGAGCTGAAGCCACAAGTGACAACAGCCCCCCGGTAGGAAGTAGTGCAGCATACACAATGCTGCACATGAACACGCCACAGCCCGTATGCTTAGTTCAGGGGCCTCGCCATTATGCGAAGTACTACATGTACAACGCACTGGCGGTCTCAAATACCCTCATTGCCGATGCATCTGATGCATCCGTCAACTCGGCAGCAGCATTCAATCCTTCGGCGTGTTGCTTTGTGGCGTGTTCAGATAACGAAAATGCGGCATTCCAGTCAGACCAGAAAAACCGCATAACGTGACGCGGGGAGCTGAAGCCACAAGTGACAACAGTCCCCCGGTAGGAAGTAGTACAGCATATTCAATGCTGTACATGAACACGCCACAGCCCGCATGCTTAATCTCGGGCCTCGCCATTATGCGAAGTACTACATGTACAACGCACTGACGGTCTCAAGTGCCTTCATCGCCGATGCACCTATCGACTCAGCAGCAACATTCGATCCGACGGCGTGTTGCTTTGTGGCGTGTTCAGACAACGAAAATGCGGCATTCCAGTCAGACCAGAAAAACCGCATAACGTGACGCGGGGAGCTGAAGCCACAAGTGACAACAGCCCCCCGGTAGGAAGTAGTACAGCATATTCAATGCTGTACATGAACACGCCACAGCCCGCATGCTTAATCTCGGGCCTCGCCATTATGCGAAGTACTACATGTACAACGCACTGACGGTCTAAAATGCCTTCATCGTCGACGCACCCATCGACTCGGTAGTAGCAACAACCTTCGCGAGGACTAGTTCGGGGGTCGCCTCTCAACCCTGGGTGGCCACAGACCGCCACCGCCAGTAGATAGGGACATTAGAATGTCTACGTTATGAGCTAATGGGGCGTTAGCCGGCTCAGCCATACCGAAGCCGCAGAGTGCGGCTTATACTGGCGGTGTTAATGTAGCGAAACCAGTACGAGGGGAACCTGCTGTGAAAAACCCTTCCATCACCTTTGGTGGGGATCATCAGGAAGGAGGACTGTCCTTTTCAGGAGACAACCCACTTAGCCACTGCTCCACTGTGCAAGCCTCACTTGGAGGTGAGTGGAGCAGTGTTGACAGCGGGGGCCACGTGGAGGCGGGGTTGTCAGCATATGCACGGGCATATGCTCAGTCCCTTGCAGGCTCATGCGTTGGGTGCAATGCATGAGTGTTTTTGTGGACGGTTCGGCACATCTCACCTGTCGGTGGGATGCCTGCGTTGCCGTGTACCGACCAATGCAGGCCATGCGGGCCGACTGCCCGCCTACTCGCGCGCTTTCATGGCTTCTTTGGCGAACTTTAGTAATGTATTGAGTATTGGCGGCTCGGTAAGCCTCCTCAGGTCACACGGCCACGGGAGGTGATGTTTGGTGACGTGGGTGAGTAGTGTTGTACGGTGTGTGTCATGGAGTGAGCATTCGAAGGTGACGTGCGTTACCGTGTCGGTCTCCCCGCATCTGCAGGCGTCAGACTCGGCTATGTTCAGCGCCATTAATTTGGCGTTGAACTTGCCGTGCCCCGACAGCAGCTGCGAGCTGTGGAAATCCGGCTCCAGCTTCGCAGCCATCCTTGCTCTGACATCTGGGAAGAATTGATGGGTGATTCTTCCCTTGGAGGAAGAGTCCCATCTCCCTTGCCAGATGTCAAGAGTGTGGTTTTTGATGTTCTGTGTGATTTGTGTTATTGTGTCGTTATTACCGGAGGGTTGTGTTTGTGTACCAGAAGAGAAGATCGTATCTCCGATTTTTGCCTCTTCACCCTTCCTGAGGCGGTATATTGCCATTCTTTCTTGAAGGACGAGATCTATGGGTTTAGCGGCGGCCAGTACCATCAGGGCATCGTTGGATATCGTACGGTACGCCCTGGTGACTCTAAGGAGGGCATTTCTTTGCGCACTTTGTAGCCTCCGCAGGTGGTGGACATTAGTTTTGTCCGCCCAGCCTGCGGCAGCGTACGTTATAATAGGCAGAAAGACGCCTCGATAGAGCCTGAGGGTGGTACCGTAATTCAGTCCCCAATATGACTTACAGACCCTCGCGAGGCCCTGAAATACGGCCTTGCTTTTCTTGCAAATTTCTAGGATATGTGTCGTGACATTGAACCTGGGTCCGAAGTTAATTCCTAGGTACTTGACGACCTTCTTCATCTTTATTGATGTGATCCCGATTTTTATAGTGGGTGGTCGTCTGATGTCCAGGATGCCCTTTAGTAGGATCATCTCTGTTTTTGGCTCCGAGATTTGAAGCTTATGCTTCTGGCACCAGTCAGCGACAAGTTTTGTTGCAGTGTTGCCTCTGACCTCAAGGTCCCTCCTGGAGTCGCCAGGGATTAGGATAATGAGGTCATCGGCATATGCAACGCACTTGAGACCTTTAAGTGTAATTTTGTTTAAAAGGTCGTCAAATACCAAGTTCCAGAACTTGGGACCCAGTACAGAAACCTGTGGGCAGCCTTTTGTCACATCCTTTTTGACTGAGTAACTATTGTTTTGTATCTGTACAGCTCTCTCCGAGAGGTAGCTCTGGATGAGCCTGTACAGATTTACCGGGCAATCTCGTCGCTTCAGGCCATCCAGGATAGAAGGCCACCATACGTTGTCGAATGCGCCAGCTATGTCAAATAGTATACCTATCACATATCTCTCTTGGCTTTGTGCTGTTATAGATCTGACTCTAATGGCTTCCTCCGTAGATCTGGCAGGTCGGAAGCCGTATTGCTGGTCAGCCGTTTGCGCGTGTGCTTCTAAGAGAGGTTCTAGTCTAGAAGCTATTAACTTTTCCAAGATCTTACTTAACACCGGAAGGAGGCAGATGGGTCTATAAGATTTTGGATTAGCAGGGTCTTTGTTCTCGTTCTTTAGGAGAATTTTAATGATACCCTGCTTCCATCGTTTCGGGAAGGTAGTCGTAGAGAGACATATGTTGTATAAGTGTGTTATCTGCGCGTGTAGCAGGGGCAATGCCCTCTTGACTACTTCGGGTTCCATTACGTCAGCGCCTGGGGCCTTCTTTCCTTTAAGCTTACGAATGGCAATCTCCACCTCGGTTGTGGTGAAGGAGGCAGAGTCGCGCGTGTCGGGGGGTGTTAGTGTGCTATTGTGTAGTCGCCTGTGCCATTGCGTTTCAGTGCTCCTATCATCATCCGGTATAAGGCTGTGAAGGAGTAACTCAGCAGTGTCGTGCCACGTGGTTGTGGGCGTGTTGTTTTGTACAATGTTGTTGCATGCTTTTGCCGTGTTGATCTTCCTGGTTTGTAGTTTATAGACTATGCCCCAGGGATCTTGGTTCCCCTCAGTTGTCACGAGTGAGCGCCAGCTGAGGAGTTTTGCTTTTCTGATGTGTGCATTGTATTTGTTTCTGATTTGTTTGTATTGTTTCATTGTTTGTTCTTGCTGTGCAGTGTTTCTGTTTTGCTGAGTTAACCTTCTAAGCCTTCGGACTTCCTTCTTCAATCTGTCCAAGTCCTTATTCCACCAAGGGACAGACCTGGGGAAACAGGTCTTCCTTGGGATTGCAGCATTGCTGGCATGAATGATCACATCCTCGAGCGCAACTACAAGTCCGTTTGCGTCTGTGTGGTTGGTAGAGGGTGCATTGAGAACCTGCAAGGACTTGGTTCTAAGGGTTCTCTCAAACTTCTTCCAGTTCGCTCTTTTCAGATTGAACCGGTTGGAGGAGAGTTTTGGGCTATCCGCGGATGTGTGTTGGATGCTAAATGTGATTAGGTTGTGGTCACTTGCAGTTTCTTTATCGTGTATCCACCATCGATCTATCCTGTTCGCTATTGGGCCTGCGTCCAGAGATACATCGATGTTGGATTTGCCTCTTGTGTTATCGAAAGTATACGTGTTGGAGGGTTTGTTAACAACTAAGAGGTTATGCTGCGAGATTAGATCCTCGACAGCTTCACCTCTGTTGTCTGTGTCCGTGTTGTGCCAAAGGGTGGACTTGGCATTTACGTCTGCGAGGACTATGATATTCTTTCCCCGGAGGTTGGACAGGATTGAATCAAGGTGGTCTATGTACTTGGTGATTGGATCTGACCACTGAAAGTAGGCGTTCACGACATAGAAGCAGAGGTCACCCGTGCTTATCTCAGCGCAGGAGAAGTGCGTGTTGCACAGGTGCTCCAGCTTCAATGTCGTGAGCGCCGGGTTGCAAATAACTAGGGCACTTTTGATAGTGTTTTTCGAGGCGTTGTCTGAGAAGTGTTTGCTGTCTGTGATTGTTTGTGTCGTGATTCCAAGGATGTTAGTGTATTTTGTGTTCGGGTGAATGTATGGCTCTTGGATTGCTAAGACGTCAAGCCCCTTTCTCGAGGCTATTAGTCTTAGCTCGTCCATTGCCGTTCTACAGTTATTTGTGTTTATTTGCGCGATCTTTATAGTGGAGATACGATCTCTCCTGTGTGACATTGTGTTTCTCCCGGTGGTTCCCGCGTTTACAAAAGGTGAAGGCTTACTTACCATAATCAATCTTGCTAGAGTTAACCTCCATGGCGTAGCGGAAGGCAGGGCAGTCTTTGCTCCTGGAGGAGTGGTCGCATGGCTTCTTCACCCTTTTGCAGTTGATGCACGTGGGGTGGCTGCTTTTCTCGGGGCACTTGTCGAAGGAGTGTCCATCCTTGGCACAGTGACCACAGGTTTCGATGGTTGCCCTGTAGTGCTTTGAAATATGGCCGAAAGATTGGCATTTATAACACCTGCTGACTATGTTGTAGTCCCTGATAGCGCAGGAATTCCAACCAACGAAGACTCGCCCGGTGGAGAATAAGATTTCTCTAACATCCGGAGACAGTTCAAAGACCCAGTTAATGGTGTCCCTAGATTTGTCCCCGGTTTTGTAGAGGACCTTAACTTTCCGGGCGAAGTCCTCGTCGGTTAAGTGCTCTAAATTTTGGCACTTCAGGGCACCTATGAGGTCGTCTTCGGTCACTGTGCTGGATACTCCATAGATGATTGCCCGAGGCTTCTTTTTTGTGGGCAGGTCAGCTTTTAAGCCCACCTTAGGGAGGGTCTTGCTTTTGAGGATCTTGTCGAGATCCCCTTTGGTTTCGGTTTCTATCAGGATTCCATTATTGTTGATCATGCGGACGTTTCTGATTCTGAGGCTTTCTTTAGTTGGAGCTATGGAGTCGATGATTGTCTTCTTGGTGGCCTCGCTGCTGGATGTGGGTGTTGTTTCGGTGGGGTAAACTGTGGCAACGTATCTTTTTGGAATCGTCATTGCTGTGGTGTTTATCCTTGTTTTTGTGATGTTGGCGTATGAGGTGGCTTGTGTTTTGGTTGTTGGGGTTGTTGTTGTTGTGCCTCTCTGTATTGTTTTCTCCAGAGAGCTGACTGTGTTGACAACACTGGTGACGATTTTTGTTAGGTTGTCCAGTCTAGCTTCAATGGGGTCTTTGTTGACGGTCTCGTTTCTAAGGGCTTTATTTTCAGCCAGGATGCGCTCAGAGTAGGTGTAGGCACTCTTTATGAGGCCCTTGAAATGCCTGGAGTCCTCTTCAGGCAGGCTCTCGGCGAGTTCCTGGCTAAAAGTTAGGAGCAGGAGCAGCGGTGAAGGTTCGGAGTCTTCCGGTTCGGCGTGGTTGGTTTTCTTGTTTTCGCGGCTGTTATCCTCATCGTCATCGGATGCAGCCTTCCGTTTCATCTTCTTGCCTAGTTTTCTTGCTTCCCGCGATTGTACCGTTTTCCAGTCACCGTCCATGGCGACTTCCATTGTCTGCACACCGCGCGAACAGATCACGCGGCGCAACACTTCAGCACTTCACTTTTGAGACCGTAAATTTTTGTTGTTCTTTTTTTTTTCTCTAAAAAAAAAAAAAAAAAAAATTATTAAAATTATTTATAAAAAATTGTCCAAAAGTTGTTAAAAATTGTTTAAACAAATTGTTTAAACAATTATTTAAACAATTGCCCGAATACTGTTTGTTGTTGTCTATTCGCTTTCCAATTTCGCGCACTGATGTTCGTCTAAGTCCATGGCGGAAACTCGATGAGTTATTTCGGCCCGGGGAGTTCACTGTCGCCAACCCTAGCAAAATTTGCGAGGTTGGCAGCAGCGGTGATGCTCTCTGTAGACTGGAAACTCCCAGCTTGTTACGGCCCGGCGACAGCCAATCAGAATGCTCAACACCGCGACTGCAGCGCCAGCCCACGCCGACGGTGGCGTCTCGAAGTTCGAGGTGGCAGTACGTTGTTTCTCGATGTATTGGATGATTTTTTCACTTCCACAGTTTTGCACCGATTTACACTTACGATACGTCAAATTAACCGCTATCGCTAGCAATCAATTCTGACGTAATCAGATTTGCAATGCGGTCTCTATTTTCGCCGGAATCGGACCGCGAACACCGGCGTGTCAAAACACGTGGCGATCCGTATGTCAACTTTCACTCGCTATAATTTTGTCAATTTCGAACCGATTTCCACAATTTATATCACGAACTGATCCTCTCCGCTAGCACTTCACTCTAATGCACTGTTTATAATTTTTACGGCTGATTTAACCACTTTTTATCGATGTAACACGGAGCACGGCGTGACGACGCGTACACTCGCTGCGACACCTGGCGGCCAGTGAGTAGATAGGGACATCTAGTGTGAATCCGGTCACCGCGAGGGTGACGCGGATATGTTTCCTCGCCCTTACGGGCATACACAGCTAAGCGGCCATCTACCCCCAGTCCAACCACTGTCAAGGAGAGGGGCCAAGGAAAAATCCGCACGTGCCATTGAGCCGTTTGCAATGGACGAGTTCTTTAGCCGCTAGCGAAATTCTGGTTTTACCCTCCTTTCGCTAGCGCCCACGGGGAACCACGGGGAGGCGAACTCGTGACGCGACGCCTCGCGTCCACTAAGCGAAGACCTAGGAGGAAGGATGGGAGTTGGGAGGGATGGGTGGGGGTTTGGGGTTGTCGTTGATGGGGACGTGAGTCGTCCCCTTCCGGATCCTGGGGAGTACAGGTGTCCGGGGTTTCCTACATGAAGCCCTTTAGCCAAAGGGCTTCCCTACAGAAGTCGGAGAAGACCTGGAAAGCCTCTGGAGACGACACGAAGTGTTGTGCCGCTTCCGGCCATTTCCAGTCTCCGGCTGGTACTACCTCGCGGAGGGCTTCTCTTTGTGGGTCGAAATTGGGACAGTCGAGGAGGAAGTGATCGACCGTGTCCGATCCGTGACCACACGCGCACTCCTCACCGTCGGAAACTCCGTACGCGCGTAGGCGCGCCTGGAAGTTTCCGTGGCCGGTGAGGACTTGCGTGGTGTAGTGGTTCGGTTTCGTCCACTTGGCCGCCACTCTCTCCTCTATGCTTTTGAAGAAGGCGTAGGTGGTGCGGCCCTTGTGGGAAGAATTCCACATAGATTGCCACACCTTGTACGCCTCGACCGCTAACCTATGTTTAGCATCGTCGGCCCCCGCCGGAACGACGATGCTACCTATTCTGGCGTCTTTACCTTTACGCGTCTCGTACAAGGCTTTGGTTTGCCTGAGCTTAACGTCAATGGGTATAGCACCGGCCACCACGCACATGCTGTCCCACGATGCCCGGCGATATGCGCCGGTCATCGCGATGAGAGCACGGCGCTGTGCGGCTCTCAGCACCTTGAGCTCCCCCTCCGTGCACCGGTCGGCTCACCCGGCGGCAGCGTACGTTGCCACCGGGATGAAAACCCCCCGGTACACGGCGGAGAGCGCCCCGAAGCGGAGCCCCCATTCACGCCTTGCCATTCTACCCAGCTTCGCGAAGAGCGAGCCGACCTTGTCACTTATATAGTTGCAGTGGGTTCGAACACCCATGCCCCTATCAAAGTGGACGCCGAGGTACTTGACGAAGGGTTTGAATTTCAAGGACTTATTTCCGATCCGAATGGTCGGTGGCCTTTTGACTAAATCTAACTTGGAAGCGCGGACTGCCGTTCGTTTTCAGCCTGGGCGCGATCCTCCCCGTCGGCCTATTCTATCTCTCTCGATATATCCGCTGCGCAGGACAATCGCCTCGGATTTACTTTCGGAGATCTCTAGCTTTGCTGATCTGCACCAACCTAGGATCAGGTCAACAACTCGTTGACCCTCGATCTCTAGGTCTCTACGGCAGCTTCCGCCCACGAGGACGATGAGGTCGTCCGCGTAGGCGACGAATCTATTCTCGACTGAGGCCTCGAGAGACCTCAGGAGATCGTCGAACATCAGGTTCCAGCACTGCCGGGCCGAGGACGGAGCCTTGTGGGCACCCCCTCGTCGCGCGCTTGGAGACTCTTTCCGTTCCGACGGTGATACTGACTTTGCGGTTCTCGAAGTAGTTGGAGACCACTTCGAAGACGTTGCGCGGGCAGTCTCGATCCCTAAGGCTCTTCAAAACTAAGGGCCACCAGACGTTATCGAAGGCTCCGGAAATGTCGAATAGCAGCGCTATCACATGCCGATGCTCCATGGCATCAACCATGCGGCGCAGCTCGACAATTGCATCTTCAGTCGACTTTCCGCGCATGAAGCCGTACTGTCTGCTGGAGATGCGTCCCGTTGCCATCGCCGTCTGTTCGAGTCGGCTCTTAAGGAGCTTCTCGAAGGTTTTCCCTACGACGGAGAGGAGACAGATCGGTCGGTAGGACTTCGGGTCCTTCACGTCCTTGCCCTCTCCCTTCAGGAGCACTCTGAGGGAGCCCTCCTTCCTGGTGGGGGGAAAGACGCCCCAACGAAGGCACCCGTTGAAGAGGCGAACTAATTGTCCTAACACTATTTTCGCGGCGGCCTTCAGCGCTCGGACCTCGATAAGGTCCGGCCCTGGTGCCTTGTCGTTTCCGAACGTGCGAATCGCATCCGCGACCTCGTCCGGTGAAAACGGAGAGGCGTCCGCGGTGTTTGACGCGACTCGCGCGTTCTCTCTAGTCTCTCGCTGCTCGGGCGTGTCATCTTCCGGCCGGTCGTCCGGGACGTGTGCTTCCAGAAGCGTGTTGGCGGTCTCTATCGCGCTCATGGTGTTTTCGTTGCCTCGCCGGAGGGTGCTGATCACCCTCTCGACACGGAGCTTGTTCGCTTGCAGCTTGTACACGATGCCCCAAGGCTCCGTGTTCCCGTACGACGATACAAAGTTTCGCCAACTTTCGAGTTTCGCCCTCTTCACCTCTCTGCTGTAGTTCCGCAACGAAGTGCGGTACTCCAGCAGTTTTTGGAGGCGTGAGGACTCATCTCTTTCCTTCTGGAAGGCACGTCTCCGTCGGTAGACAGCCTTCTTCATGACTGTGAGCTCTTTCGTCCACCATGGGTTGGACTTCCTAAACCTACGCTTTATTGGCATCGACGCGGTGCAGGCATCTTTAATGATGTCTGTGAGCGTTTCAGCCATCCCTATTGTTTCCTCCGCTGACTCCAGGCTCAGGACTTCGAGTCTCGACCGTGAAAGATCGGACAGAGTCTCGGAGAATCGCTCCCAGTCGGCTCGACGGGTGTCGAACCGAGAGTTTGCGACGCTGCGATTCCCCGTCGCGGCTCTAGGTGCCTGCAGCCTGATGTCAACAGCGTTGTGGTCGCTGGTCGTCCACGCACTTCTTACTGTCCAGCTCCTGATGAACGGAGACATGGAGGGTGACGCCAGGGTCACGTCGATGTAAGACGAGCCCGTTGGCGTCCAGAAGGTTGGTGGTTGAGCTGCGTCGTTCACAACGTTCATGCCAAACGCTGCGATCAGAGTCTCGAATTGAGCTCCTTTCTCGTCTGTGCCCCGAGGGCTCCAGAGTGAGGATTGCGCGTTGGCGTCTGTCGAAACTAGGAGTCTCTTCCCCCTCAGTGCGCAGAACACCTTCTCGAGGTGGCTGAGGTGCTTTTCAATTTCGTCGCTGTGCTGAAAATAGCACGACACCGCGTAAAATGAAAAGCCGGGTGCTAGCACTTCCGCACAGACGCAGTGGGAGTTGCTGAGCTGCGAGACGAAGACCATATCGAAGTTGGGGTTGCAGACCGCAACAGCCGCCCACGGGGGTTGTGGTTCGGCTGCTGCCAACCTCACTCCGGACCCTAGACCGCTAATTTTATATCGCGCGCCCAGTTGGCTGACGTATGCCTCCTGCAATAGCAGGACGTCTAGCCGCTTCTGAGCGATAAGCTCGCGGACGTCTCCGGTAACTGCAGCTGAACGTCTCATGTTCAGCTGCAGTATCCTAATGTCGGGGATATTTTTAGGTGAGGGCCTAATAACCATAATCAGTTCGGGAAAGCGACTGATTTATGGCGGCTACATACGCGGGGCAGTCCTTGCTGGTGACGCAATGGGAGGAGGGTTTCTTACCCCTAATGCAGTTTACGCAGTTGGCCGGCTTTTCCTTCTTCGGGCAGGTCTTGAAGCCGTGCCCCGTCTCCGCGCAGTGGCCGCAAGTCTCCTTCTCGGCCTTGCAGAATTTCGCAGGGTGGCCGTACCCTTGGCACTTATAGCACCTGGTCACGTTCACGTGGTCGCGTACCCTGCAGCAGCTCCAACCCACGTACAGCCTCTCTTTTGGAACTAAAAGGTCCCTGGCTCGCTTAGAGACCTCGAAGATTAAGTTGCATCGGTCTCTAGTCTTATCGCCACTCTTATAGACCAGTTTTACTTCCTTTGAGAGGCTGGCCGCTTCCTCCTTACTCAGGTTCTGCTGCAGGATAGCGTCCGTCGTCTCCTTGTTGTCCTCCTGGGCCCGTGGGACGTCGAAGACGATGATCCGCGGGCTCCCTTTGGCCGGAGCACCTACAACAAAACCAGCCGCTTTAAGTCTCGGGTTGGCCATCAGGGATGTTACGTCGGTATTATTTGACGTAACGAGCGCAATTCCTGCTCCCTGAACCCTGCGGACGCCCCTGATCTGCAGGCCGTCCGCTCTGGGCGAAACCAGCTCGAAGACTGCCTCCTTAGTCTTCGCACTGTCCTCGTATTTGGCGGTGTCTGACGGCGTGATGATCACCACATTGGGAGGGTCCTGCTTCTGCGTCGACCTGGCTGCCGTAGCGGACCTTTTCTTTTTTTTTTTTTTTGTTTAACGTGGGGGAAATCTGCTGGTCAGACACCCCCGTCCCGCCCGAGGGGCGGGGCGGGGGTAGTGCGGGTTTCGACCCGCTAAAACCCCCACGGCGGCCTAGGGCGCTGGCGAGTAGCGGGGGAGCCACGGGAACTCTTACAGAACACAACCGCGGCTCCCCCTCGCCTGGCCGGCCACCAGGATGGAATGGCGGTGGCCGGCCGCGTCCCGGGGGGGAGATTTATACTCCCCCCATGAATCATCTTGCTTCGGCGGTGCGGGGGACCGCACCCCACACCGCCTCGTCCTCCCAATATGGGGAGGACAGCTTCAGTTGGGGGGGGGTGGCGGGCGGCGGGCAATTAAACCAGTAATCTGGTACACCCGCCGCCCGCCTATTCTCATCTGCTCGGGGGGGGGGGGGGGGCTCTAGGCGTGGGCGCACACGCCGCACCCCCCGCTCACGGCGACCCCGCTCGGCAGCCTCCTTCTGCAGCATCACCTCTTCGCAGAAGGTGATGGCTGCCGCCCATTTTCTTGGGCTCTCCAGCATGGCCCCAACTAAGCTGGAGAGAGCGAGGTCGCGACCAACTTCCCGTCTTAGGACTCGGCGCAGCACTGAAAAGGCGGGGCATACCTCCAGTGTATGCTGCGCCGAGTCCTCCTCCGCGCCACAGTGGTGGCACACCGTCGTCGCTTCCCGACCGATGCGACACAGGTAGACACCGAAGCAGCCATGCCCGGTGAACACCTGCGTCGCACGGTAGGTGAGCCTGCCAAACCGCCTCTCCCGCCACGAGGTGAAGTGTGGCAGGAGAGCCCCGGGGACGCGCTCGGCGGCATGGGAGCAAAGCTCCGCATGCCATCTGGCGAGCGCTAGTCCCCGGGCCTGGAGTTCGAAGCCGTCGACCGCCTCCTGCTCCGGCGGGTCCCCCCGAGCCCGGCCAGCGAGCCGTAGCGGACCTGACGCCGACGCGTTCGGCATATGTGGTCGGCTTTTAGTAGATAGGGACATTTTTTTTTTTTTTTTTTTTTTCATTTAGTGTCTAATTATATGTAGCTCGAGCTTCCACTCATTGCTACCTAAATTCTCTTCTTTTATATTATTCGATTATTTTTTTAAATTTGGGTAAGTATTTTTTATTATATTATTTCCACATTTATAATGATTAGTTCAATATTTATTCATTTTTGTTGAGTTTTCTGTTTTTTGTTAATTTTATATTTTATTTACAGGTCTCTTAGCCGTCAACTTGTTGAGTTGCCGTTGCCCGTCCCTGCCACGTGGAGGCGGACCTGCTACTTTCTTCATCATTAATGTAAGTATTTCTTTTATTTATGGCTAATTTTGCATATGTACAGAATTTAATAAATTGTTCTTTTGTTGAAATTAGCTTTGCTTTATTGTCTTTGTTTAGGGTTAATTCAGGATATCTGTATTCTTGATATAATGGGCAGTCAAATAGCATGTGGTTCAACGTTTCTTCTGTGTTTAGACACAATATACAGGTATTTCTTTCAGTGAGACCTCTCTTATGTAGTGTATACTGTATTGGACCGTATCCCGTTATAAAATAGACGCATTGTGTTCCAGGTTTGAACCAGTCGTTTTCATTGGCAAAGTTTACATTTTTAATAAATTCGTACGTCGTTCTTCCGTGTAGTTCTGAAGTCCATCTTGTTTGCCATTCCTCTAGTGTTTCTTTTTTAATTTTCTTGATTTCTTCTTTTATGTATTCGAGGTTGAGTTCTGTATTTGATTCGTCTAAATTTTGTTCTCTGTATCTATAATTTCTCCAACAGGTGTGTTTGTTTCGTTTGATTCGGTTTATCAAACCTTGTTCAACTATTTCAAGGTCTAATGGCATTGCTCCTGCAATCACCTGCATTGCCACCGTCGAGGTGGTTCTGCAGGCTCTTGTTAAAAGTAGTAAAATTTGTCGATGCAAAGCCATCAGGTTTCTTTTTATTTGTGTGTTGTGTACTTTGTCGTACCATAAAGCAGCACCGTATTTTATTATTGATAATGCAACAGCTCGATACATTATTTTAATTATATTTGATTTAATACCCCATTCTTAGTTGGTAACTCGACGAGTAGTCATTATAAAATTTATTACTTTTTGTCTGAGAAATTTTGAATGTTGAATAAAATTTAGTTTATTATCAATAATCATACCTAGATATCTTATTTGTTCGACATATTTTATTTTGGATTCATACACGAAAATGTTTGGCATACGACTTTTATCAAATTTCCCTTTAATCAACATAGCCAGCGATTTGATTTTAGAGATATTCAATTTGTGAAGTAAACACCATTCCGCTAGGATTTTTGTAGCTATTGATGCGTTCTGTTCAATTTCGTTTCTGGAGTTTCCTTTGATGATAAATACAATATCGTCGGCATATGCTGATGCTTCTACTGTGCCATATGTTGTTTCTGCATCAATTTTATCCAGTAAAATGTCCATGCACCAGTCCCAAGCTGCGGGACCGATGATGGAGCCTTGTGGGCAGCCCCTTCTCATTATTTTTTGATGCTTGTCAAACCTAGATATTATTCTCATTTTTCTATTTTTAAAATAATTTTTTATTAAATTTAGTAAACATGTACTGATATTACATTCAATGAGCCTTCGATAAATGGCTGGCCACCATAAATTGTCAAAGGCTCCTTCGATGTCAATGAAAAGAGCAACTACATATTTCTTGTCCGTTTTAGATTCATATTTTAGCTTTATAAACGCATCTTCTGTAGATTTTCTTTTCCGGAATCCAAATTGGTTTTTATTTTCAAATCCTTTTTCTCTGTATATGATATTTATTCTATTTATTAAGATTTTTTCGAATAGTTTCCCCATAACTGGTAGTAAGGCAATGGGTCTGTATGAGTTAATCAATTTTCTGTCTTTATCTTTATTTTTTAATATTATTGTTACATTAGCTATTTTCCATTCCTTAGGAAATATACCCTTTCGGAGGCAATTATTATATAAATTTAATATTACATCTTTGTTAATCTGCCAAAATTTTTCAATGATTTCAATGGTGAAATTATCAAATCCTGGGGCTTTCTTCTTTTTAGCTGTTTTAATTGCGATTCTAATTTCCTCTTTTGATATATCTGGTTCTAGATTTAGATTGGCGTAATTTTTTATTTTGGTTCTAATATCTCGAATTTCTTCAGTTTCAGTATAATTTTCATTAGGTACACATTTGTCTAATAGCGCATCAATTGCCTCCTTATAATCTAGAGCCTGTCGACCAGTTGGAAGTATTACCGAACTTAATGTTATAGGTTCTCGGAATTTTTCTCTTACGATTTTATACACTATACTCCATGGGTCTTTATTTCCTTCAACCTTAACAAAATTGTGCCATGTTTCTGTTTTGTTTTTTCTGATAGCAGAAACATATTTGTTCCTTGTTACTTTGTAAATGTTTGTATAACTTTCAATTAGATTTGTTAAATTTAATTTTCGTGCTCTCGAAAGTTGTTTTTTTGCTGCATTGACTTTTGATCGTAATTTACTTAGTTCTTGATTCCACCAAGGTACGGATTTGTTACATTTCCCGATTTTTGGTATCGATTGTTTACAACATTCATGTAATAATTTATTAAATCGTTTGATGGCTTTGTTAGGATCAATGTCTCCTAATTCGTTTGAAATGTCTTTAAATTTGGTTTGAACAATTTCTTTGAATTTTTCCCAATTAGCTCTTTTAACGTTGTAATTTTTATCCTTTATCCAAATTCTTCTACATACAGTCGTTCTTGCAATTTCAAGAGTAATCATGTTATGGTCACTTGTTGTAGCCAATTGGTGAACCTTCCAGTTTTTAATTATTTTTAACATTCCCTCATTACAAAGGGTTATATCAATGTTTGTTTCTCCCATTACAGAGGAAAATGTATGTGGGTTGTTAGGTTTGTTAAGTACAAATAGTTTGTTAACTAGAATAAATTCTTCAAATAGTTTCCCTCGATCATCAGTAGTTTCCGAATACCATAGATTTGATTTAGAATTTGCATCAGCAGTAATTAATATATTATAAGGATTTTTTAAATTATTTAATATATTTTCCAATTGTTTAAGAAAAGGGTCTAACGCTAAAGAGGGTTGACAGTATATGTTAATTATATAGAAATCTGTATATTTTGTCACAATTTGGAAGCACATAATATGTTCACTTTGTATTAAAATATTTTGCATAGTTTGAATATTTTCGTTTCTTATAACTGCTGCCACCCATGGAGTTTTATATTCAGGTTGAATGATTTTCATTTCTTTTGATGTGTAACCTCTTACTTTGTTTTTAAAGTTATAAGGTTCTTGTAAACATAATATGTCAATATTTTGTTCTTTCATAATTAATTCCAAGTTAGCAGCAGCTGCAATTGATCGTTGAGCATTAATTTGTGCGATTCTTAGGTCCATTTAATTCTGCTTCTATATAGGTCTAAATTTCTGAGATATTCTGGGCATTCTTTGTGCTTCACGGTATGATTAGTATCACGTCTTTTGGTTCTTAAACAGTTTATACACTTTGGATGATTTTTGTTCGGGCAATCATTTTTTAAGTGTTCTTTTGAGCCACATACTTCACATAATTGGTCCGGTGCATTACAATTCTTGGCTACATGGCCATAGCCGTAACATTTATAACATCGTGTGATATTTATAAATTCTCTCACTCTGTATGTACGCCAGAGCATAAAAATTCTTCCACGATTAATTAAATTTTCAAAGTATTTCCCCGGGATTTGCACTATCCAATTTACCTTGTTTTCATTAATTTTAAAGCTATGTGCAAAATTAATTTCATTGCATAGATCCTGAATTTCTTCCAAACTGTAATTATTAAAATTTTTACCAATTAGATCTTCCTTAAGATCCTCTACTTTATTTTCTTTTTCAACATCGTATATTATGATTGATGGGTTCATTTTACGAGGTTTTTCCATTTTTAAATTCTCCTTTTCAAGATTACTTTTCATAATTAAGTCAACATCGTCCTTGTCTTGCACTTAAATAATAATACCCTTATTTCTCATCTGTCTGATATTTTTAACTTTTAGTTTATTTCTTATATCTTTTAGTTTGTTTATTACTTGTGATTTTATTTGTTCGTTATTTCTACCATCTTCTTCTTTAGTCGGTTTTATCAGTACTATTTCAGATTTTTGTTTAGTAATAATTTTCTTTCTTTCTATTTCAGCTATTTGACGGGGTGAGGAACAATTTATAGCGGCAACTGTTGCATATGAAGGTTTTGCAGAAAGTTCATTAGCTAAATGTGAGGATTTCAGTTTTTCATTCTCAAAAATTTCTTTTTGTAGGACTGATTCTAATTTTAACCACTTTTCTAAAATGAATTTAATTGCTGGCCGATTAATTTTGTTGCTTTCTTCGAAAAGAAAATCCTCCAGAGCCTTTCTTTCTTCTTTTACAAATTCCAACGTAGTACAATTTTGTTCCACATCCATTATTTCCTCTTCTATTTTCTTCCTTTTCCCAATTCTATCACCGGTTGTTGAATAGACAGAAGAAACCGAACTTGATCGACTCATTCTAGGCGTGTCTTCCTCCATACTTATCTCTCCTCCGTCATTCTCCTTCCTCTTCTTAATTGTTTTGAGTTTTTGTTTAAGTTTATCCATATTGGTCCCACGAGTAAGTCGGTCAGTATGTCAACCCAGGCAGAGCCGCTTTACCTGGGCAAGGCTAAATACTACTGGAGGTCGCCAGGTATCCAGTAGTTGGTCGCTAGTGACTGGTGCACCCACCAGCCACACCCCGATGCCATCGATCGGGGTGTACCCCATCACCGCGCACCATAGCTTAGGGTTAGGGATTTTTTAGAGAGGTTGTCATCCTCGCGGTCCGGCCGGTTAAGGCAAGACCCCCGGGCCCATGAAACATGACCACGGGCTTACGGTATAAGGTTCAATTTTAGTCTGGCCTCTCACCTCAAGCCACTCCGGCTAGGTTAGACCTGCCAGGGAATCAAGTTCCCCGCCGGCACAGCCTTGAGGATCATCGAGGCTCGCAAGCCCCCCCACCACGACAAGGTACGAACCACGGGGGGGAGTAGATAGGGACATTTTTTTTTTTTTTTTTCATTTCTCTTCTCATGTAGAGTGTAGCTCGAGCTCTCGCTCATTACTACTTCGGTTCTATTTATTTTCTAATGTTCACATTATTCATTTTAGTTCTGGGTTAATTCTCATTATGATCTGCCTTTCAGTGTTCAGTGTATTTCTGTATTTTATAAATTTTTATTACATTTTCTATTATTTTATACTTTTCTGTAATTTTGTTTTAGATATTTTATTTATTTGGGTCACTTAGCCGCCAAACTTAGTTTGGCGTTGCCCGTCCCTGCCGCGAGGAGGCGGACCCACTTCTTTCCTCATTAACATGAGAGTTCCTCTTCTCTATGATTTGCTTTGCAAAAGTTGAAAATTTTGCAAATAGTTCCTTTGTTGAAATGAGGTGTTTTTTATCTTGTCGATTTTGGATCAGTTCCGCATATCTGTAATCATTATAATGATGACAGTCGAAAAGCATGTGGTCAATGGTTTCTTCAGTCTCTTGACACATAGGACAAATATTTGTTTCAGAAAGACCTCTTTTGTGCAAGGTGCTAAGTATCGGTCCATAGCCAGTTAATAAATAAACGCAGGATTTACCAGGTTTAAACCAAATATTTTTAATAGCAAAATCTACATTTTTAATAAATTCAAATGTTTGTCTTCCATGTGATTCGGAATCCCATCTACATTGCCATTCTTTCATAGTTGCTTGCTTAATTTTATTAATTTCAACATCTATAGAATCTAAATCAGTATTTGAAACTGTTGTTTGCAAAGGTTCTCGTTCTCTCTCTCTATAACGATAGTCTTTCCAGTGTGTTGAAATATTTCTCTTGACTCTATTAATTAAGCCTTGTTCAATTATTTCCAAATCCAAAGGCAACTTTCCAGCAATGACTTGTAAGGCTACCGTAGACGTTGTTCTACAAGCTCTTGTTAACACTAATAATAATGATCTTTGTGTAGCCAATAGATTCCTTTTGACATATGTGTTCTCTGCCTTGTCATACCATAAAGCCGCCCCATATTTCACAATCAGGAGTGCAACAGCGTTATATAGAATATATATGATATTTGATTTCATGCCCCATTTTTGGTGGGCCACTCTTCTAATACTCATTATAAATTTTAAAATTTTTTGTCTAATATATTTAGAGTGTTCAACAAAGGTCAATTTAGAGTCAATAATCATGCCGAGATACTTTGTTTGTTTTGTATATTTCACATTTTGATTATTTATTTTAATTCTTGGCATTCTATTTGCGTCTAATTTACCTTTAACTAACATTGCCACTGATTTCGGTGAAGAGATTTTTAATTTATGAACTGTACACCATTGTTCGACTAACGTAACAACTCTAATAGCGGTGTTCTCGATTTCATTGCGTGAGTTTCCTTTAATCAAAAAGACTACATCATCAGCATATGCCGAAGCTTCAACCGTTCCATCCAAGAATTCTGACTCTATTTTATTCAACAAAGGGTCCATACACCAAACCCACGCTGCCGGACCAATAATAGAGCCCTGTGGGCATCCTTTTTCCATCTTCTTCTCAATCTTTTCGAAGTTTGTACTCACTCTCATAACTCTGCCTCTAAAATAATTCTTAATAATTTTAAGTATACACGAGCTTATCCCTGCTTCCATAAGTCTTTCATATATAGCCGGCCACCATAGATTATCAAATGCTCCTTCTATATCAATGAATAAAGCAACAACATATTTTACTTCTCGTGAATTTGCATGATACTTAAATCGTATGAAAGCATCCTCCGTAGATTTCTTTTTCCTGAAGCCAAATTGATTATTGTTTACTAAACCTTTCTCCTGGTAGGCAACATTTACTCTATTTATAAGAATTCTCTCAAATATTTTCCCCATAACTGGTAACAGTGCAATGGGTCTGTACGAATTAAGTAATTTTCTATCCTTCATTTTATCTTTTAATATAATTTTCATATCTGCTAGTTTCCACTGTTTTGGAAAGATACCTCTTCGGAGACAATTATTGTATATATTTAGAAGTATTCTATTGTCAATTTTCCAAAAATTGTCAATAATCTCAATTGTAAAGTTGTCTAATCCAGGTGCCTTTTTTCTTTTTGTACATTTGATTGCGTTTCTAACTTCTTCTTTTGTTATATCACTTTCTAAATTACAGTTTCTATACTTTTGTATTTTCTTCCTAATATCATGTAGTTCAACTGTGTCATTTGATTCGTCTCCGCTGGGTACACATTTGTTAAGAATGGCCTTAATTGCATGAATATAACTATTTACATGCCCACCAGTAGGAAGTATAACAGAACTTAAAACTGAATGCTCGTGTATTTTCTCTCTAACAATCTTGTAAACTATGCTCCAAGGGTCCTTATTTGCTTCAATTTTGACAAAATTTTGCCATGCGTTTCTTTTGCATTTCTTAATTTTTATAACATATGAATTTCTAATGTTTCTATAGTTTACAGTGTATTCTTCTATTACATCTATTAAATGCATCCTTCGAGCTCTCGCAAGTTGTTTTTTGGCAGAATTAGTTTGTTTTCTTAACTCCTTTAATTCGTTGTTCCACCATGGGATAGTGTTTTTATATTTACCAGCCTTAGGAATCGATTTCTTACAACATTTACCGAGCCTTTCAGTAATAAGTTTTACTGCCGCATTTGGTTCCATGTGTTTTAAATTTTCAGTAATATCTTCTGAAAATTCCAGATCCACATAATACTCAAATTTTTCCCAATCAGCTTTTTTATAATTAAATCTCTTTTCCTTAATCCATATTCTTTTCGGGGGGGTTACTTTCTTAATGTTTAAAGAAATCAAATTATGGTCACTTGTTGTTGATATATCCTGAACTTTCCAATTAGAAATTATATTAAGCATTTTATTGTTTACTAGAGTAATGTCTATATTTCCTTCACCCCTATTACATGAAAATGTATATGCATTATTTGGCTCGTTTAGGATATGTAGTCCATTTGCCGAAATAAATTCTTCAAATAATGCTCCCCTTTCGTCTGTAACTTCAGAGTGCCACATTGTGGATCTAGAATTTGCATCAGCCATAATAATTAAGTTACAATTTTTGTCCAAATTATTTATTACATATTCCAGTATCTTGAGAATCGGCTCTAAAAAGAGAGATGGTTGGCAATAAACGTTAATAATATAAAACTCCATAAACCTGGTAGTCACTTGAAAACACATAACATGCTCGTGCTGGATCAGGACGTCCTGAAGTATCTGTATATTTTCATTATTTATTATTGCTGCCACCCATGGAGTATCAACACTAGGTTGGATAATGTACATATCCCTAGATCCATATCCTCTAACTTTTTTCTTAAAGGTATAAGGTTCCTGTAGACATAATATATCAATATTCTGCTCTTTATTAATTAACTCCAAGTTGACAGCACTCGCAACAGATCTTTGTGCATTAATTTGCGCAATTTTTAGCATCATTTCAGCCTGCTTCTATAAAGCTCAACATTGCGCAAATACTCAAGACAGTCCCTACTCTTAACACTATGATTGACATCTTTTCTTTTCATCCTTGCACAGTTAATACAAGTTGGATGTTCTTTATGTGTACAATCCGTTTTTACATGGTCCTTAGACCCACACGCCTCACATAATTGGTCAGGCATCCCGCACACCTTTGCAATATGCCCATATCCATGACATTTATAACATCTAGTGATGTTTAAATACTCTTTAATCCTGTAAATTCTCCACTGCATAAATATCCTTCCTAGATCTACTATACTGTCAAAAAATCTTCCGGGCACCTGAGCAATCCAATTAACTCTATTTTCATTTATTTTATAACTATGTACAAAATTTGTTTCATTTTTCAATTCTTCAATATCTGCTTCACTGTAATTCTTAAAATTCTTAGAAATGAAGTCATCCTTTAATTCTTCAACTTTATATTCCTTTTCTACGTCATATATAATTATTGATGGATTGATCTTTTTAGGTTTTTCGATTTTTAGATCTGCAGTTTCCAATTTACTATCATTTATTAACTGAACATCCTCTTTGTCTTTTACTTCCATTATCAAGCCTTTATTGCGCATCTGTCTTATATTTCTAACCTTTAGTTTACTCCTCACATCTTTCAATTTATTTAAAACATCAGCCTTAATTTGATCGTTGTTTCTCTTATCGGTTTCATTTGTTGGTTTAATAAGAACCACCTCGTATTTATTGCTTTTTTCTTTTTTCTTTTTCTCCATCACAGGTCTCTCACTGGGAGGTGAGCGGCCTGTAGCGACAGCGCTAGCATAAGTTAGTTTCTCAGCCTGAGCTATAGTAAGTTGTGACGACTTAAGTTTCTCATTTTGAAACATTTCCGCTTGAAGGGCTGATTCTAATACCAGCCATTTCTCAAGAATAAACTTGATCGCAGGCCGGCTAATTTTATTGGTCTCATCAAAAAGAAACTGTTCAAGCTTCTCTCTTTCTTCCCTAACAGATTCTAATGATTTAGTTTTTTGTTCACTTATTTCTAATGTCTTTTCTATTCTTTTTCTTTTAGCTCCAGGAGTATTCCCAGGTTCAAAAGTCTCTTCAGAGATAGAGAATATAGATGTAACCGAGCTGGCTCCACTAATATTAGCAGCTGGTGCCTCCTCTGGGCTTACTCTCTCTACTTCACCCTCCTTCCTCTTCTTCCCACTGCCTCCTTTGAATTTGTTTTTTAGTTTATCCATAAGTGTTCCCACGAGTAGGGTCGGAAAAGAGGTCGACCCAGGCAGAGCCGCCATACCTGGGCAAGGCTAAATACTACTGGAGGTCGCCAGGTATCCAGTAGTTGGTCGCTAGTGACTGGTGCACCCACCAGCCACACCCCGATGCCATCGATCGGGGTGTACCCCATCACCGCGCACCATAGCTTAGGGTTAGGGATTTTTTAGAGAGGTTGTCATCCTCGCGGTCCGGCCAGTTATGGCAAGACCCCCGGGCCCGTGGAACATGACCACGGGCTTACGGTATGAGGTTCAATTTTAGTCTGGCCTCTCACCTCAAGCCACTCCGGCTAGGTTAGACCTGCTAGGGAATCAAGTTCTCCGCCGGCACAGCCTTGAGGATCATCGAGGCTCGCAAGCCCCCCCACCACGACAAGGTACGAACCACGGGGGGGAGTAGATAGGGACAGTTAGTTAGTGTCGTCGTTGTGAGTCTTAAGATGGGCTATGCCTGGGTCCTATGTGGACTATACTAGCCGCTCTCTCGACGCGTGCCGATGGTCTGGCTCTACCCTCGTTCGTTATCGTGACAGGGGAAGACAACGTGCTACTCCCGCTGCCACCTCGAGTCCAACCCAATCCAGGCACTCTTGACGGAGTAGTGTTAAAGTCAATTTATCTCCGCAAGA
The DNA here is from genome assembly GCF_051020955.1 of Megalopta genalis. NCBI lineage: Eukaryota > Metazoa > Arthropoda > Insecta > Hymenoptera > Halictidae > Megalopta > Megalopta genalis. Next base: position 2,103,439 of record NW_027476091.1, on the reverse strand, counting down.
GGGGCTTCAGCCTGGCCCGAGGGGACGAACCCCGAGGGGTCCGCCCAGCATGCCGTTCGAATGGCGGAGTGGACAGGTCCACGTCTGCCCGTCACTCAAGTCGGACACGGGACGACTCCAAAGCTAGCGCCGCCTGATAGGAAGCGCAAGCTGGGTCCCGCGACTTGTGTGCACTAGCCCACCCTCTGTCCTTGCAATTAGAGCAGACCGGAGGTTCACTCTTCTTGCTACAGAGCGTGAAGGTATGCCCCTTTTGGGAGCAGTGACCGCACACGTCCTCCTTGAATTTACAACGCTTCGAGGTATGCCCGAAACGTTGACAACGGTAGCACCGAAGCACCTGGACGAAATCCCGTACACGACAGGAGTTCCATCCAAGGTAAACTCGGCTACCCCTCTGCTTCAGCCGCTGAAGATTCTGCGGACTGACAGCAACGACCCAGTTGGCTGTATCCGGGGTCTTGCCAGCCATGCGGCTGACCCGAATTCCCGAAGGCACATCCTTCTGATTCGCATCGCAGAGATTTTGCCTCCAAATACTGGAGGCAATTTCCTCCTTACCCATCCGACGCGGGACGTCGTAAACTAAAACCTCGAGGTCCCGCTTGGTAGGTAAGGAGACGGACAGACCCGCGCTCCGGAGCTTCTTATTGCCAACGAAGGCTTGCAGGTCCTCCTTTCGGTCGGTCTCGACGACGATGCCACCGGAGTGGATGCGTCGGACCGACTTTATTCGGATCGCCTCCTTCGCTGGTTTAATGAGGGACAGAACAGTAACCTTCGTAACTTCGCTGCTCTGTCCTTTTTCCTTCGGCGGGAAGATTTTTACCACATGCTGCGATTGTGGCCGTCTCCTCGCTTCCGGAGAAGCTCCTTTGCAGTCGACTTTGTTCACATGGGCGTAAGTCGGCTGCGCGGCGTTGCAGGCCGTCTTCGGGAGAGTTCCCTTGGACGGCCCAGGTCGCATCGCACTCATTACGGCAGGACGCGCTTTTAGGTCCGCCCTGACCGCGGCGAGTTGCCCTTCGACGAAGCTATTCCGTTGAATAAGCCCCTGAACCAACTCGTTGAGTGCCTCAACCTCGGCGAGTATCTTTGACCCGGACTCCTTATTGACTTTCGACTCAGGTCGAAAGCAAAAGGTCCGTATTTCGGACACTCGCCTAAAGGCTTCGTCTCTTACGAGATCGAGAGGCCGTACCTTCTGCCCGGAGAACGTCCCCTTCGGTCTCCTGGCCCGGTTTACTGCGGCCTTGCCGGTGGGTGCGCCCGGCTTGGCTCGCTTCGACTTTTTGGTGACGGTTTGCCAACCGTCACCAGTAGGGTCCTCGACACGCGCGGGTGCCGACTGCACCTTCACGAGTGACGTGTCTCCGACTCGTTCGATTACTTCCACGTTACCGGTGTCCGGCGTACCTTCTACCGTGGGCTCGGTTTTCACCGAGACCGCTCGCGTGGGAGTCACACATCTTTGCAGGATCACACGAGGATTGGCGATATTAATCACCTTCCCGGATCTTGTCTTTCTCACAGACGCGGGGGGACTGACAGCTGCATTTGCAGTTCCCGCGTCTGCGGCGACGACTTCACTCCGAGTAGGAGCTGGACCCGTCGTCTTTGGACGCTTAGTTTTTGTTTGTTCATTATTTTTATTAAGACCCATAATGTGTCTTGGTCTTTCATCCAGTGCGCTCCCCGGCCACCACCGACCCGCACAATTTGGAACCCGCCAAAGGCTGAGTTAGGGCTACGCACCGAATATAGTCTGCTGGCTGGGTCGGTTTCCTTACCCAGCCCGCGTCCTCGCCCAGCAGAACCCACTTGCCCGAAGCGTGTGGTCGTTCCAAGCCGATTGACTGGACCAGGGCTGCTTTTCTCGTCCAGCCGCCCATCTAGCCGAAGCAGAGGCCAAAGGTACGTGTTGGGGACGTCTCACCCGCAGGAGAGGGCCCCCTCAGATCCCAGGATCCTCTTTTCCGACGACAAGGGTCGCCACGCACGGCAAACACGTGGGAGACAGCAGTCGGAGAGGCTGCCTCTTCCTCTCCACCACACTTCGTTCAGTTCGCTGCGTATTTAAGAACACGAGCTATCCAGCGGTACCTTTTTCGTGGAGGCTCAAGTGTGGCTAGGGCAAGTTTGCCCCTTGCGGCCTGGGTTGCCCAGGGGATTGATTGCATCCCATGTATTCCTGAGCCCAGCGGAGTGTTGTCTAGTGGCGTGTTCCGCCCACGAAAAACGGTCTGAAAAACCGTTTAACGTAAACTGGGGAACTGATGCCACGAGTGACAACAGTTCCCCAGTCGGAAGTCATACAGCACATACAGTGCTGTACAAAGAACACGCCACAGCCCGTATGCTAAATCAGGGCCTCGCCATTATGCGAAGTACTACATGTACGATGCACTGACGGTCTCTAATGCCTTCATCGCCGATACACCCATCGACTCGGCCGATCAACCCTCCTACGCGAGGGCTAGTTCGGGGATTATCTCCCGCCCTGGGTGGCCACAGACCGCCACCGCCAGTAGATAGGGACAGTTAGTGTTGCCGTCTAAACTGTGGTCTCTGAGAGACGGGCCGTACCTAAGTCCTTGGTGGACCATACCGGCCGCTCTTGCGACTTGTGCCTGATGTTCGAGCTCTACCCTCGTTCACTATCGTATCAGGGGAAGACAGCGTGCTACTCCCACTGCCACCTCGAGTCCAACCCAATCCAGGCACTCTTACGGAGTAGTGTTAAAGTCTTTTATCTCCGCAAGAGGGGCTTCAGCCTGGCCCGAGGGGACGAACCCCGAGGGGTTCGCCCAGCATGCCGTACATCGACGGAGCTGGACGAGTCCACGCTCCGTATGCAGTTTCGTTCTATGTTCGTTTCTTGGTCTTACTTACGGATCGTGCGAATTTTCGGAACTCCTTAAACAGCTGCTCTGACACCAGGCTGGCTTTGTCGATTGGCCACTGAAATCCTTCTCGAATCGCCGCCTGGCGTAGGTGTTCCCTGTCCTCTACGTAACGCTGACAATCGTAGAGGACGTGGTTTGGAGTTTCCTCCTCCCCACATTCGCACAACTCGTCGTCGACCAGGGCGAACGTCTTGAGCTTCGCACGGAAGTCTCCGTGTCCGCTCAAGAACTGCGCTACATCATGGTCGACTCTGATCCAGCTCGCTGAGAGTCGGTCTGATACATCGCCGAAGTATTGGAAGGTTTCCCTACCCTTCGTCGAGGACGACCATCTCTGCTGCCACATCTCTAAAGTCGCCTCCCTCAGCCTTCTGCGAACTTGGGCTTCGGTGACGACTTCGTCAGCCAATTCGGCCTGACTCACTTGATAGGTTCCATGTTGGAACCCGAGTTTCTTCCTGGCTTTGTACACGCAGCTGAACTCCGCTATCGCCAAGTCCACAGGTATCTCCCCGGCGATCACGGGGATCGCATCAGTGGAGACTGTCCTGTAGGCTTTGACGCAGCCAAGCAGAACATGCCTCTGCGCCCTGGTGAGCACTTTACTCGTCCCAGAGGTAAGGCGGTCTGCCCAGCCCGCGGCAGCATACGTGACGATTGGGACAAACAAGCCGCGGTACAAAGTACGCATCGTCCGATATCCCAATCCCCAGTTCGACTTAGTAATCCTTGCTAGCGCATTAAACGTTCGCAAGGACTTAGCATTCAAATACTCGACGTGGGAATGGATACCCAGTCCAGAGTCAAAATGCACGCCAAGGTAACGCACAGAGTCCTTGACGGCAATATTCCGACCTCCCACTTTTATCACAGGTGGTCTCTCTCTGTCGAGAGAGCCTTTTAAGAATAACATCTCGGTCTTGGTCGCAGACAGCGACAATTTCTGCTGGTCGCACCAGCGAGAAATGGTGTCCACAACCAATTGGTCATTGCTTTCTAGACCCTTCCTGCTGTTCGCAAAGATCAAGACAAGAAGGTCGTCTGCATAGGCGATGGGCTCGCAAGCGAGCCCGGCGTTCGATAAGAGCTGTAGAACCTCGTCGAAGACTAAGTTCCAACAGCTCGGACCAAGAATTGATCCCTGTGGGCAGCCCTTAGTGACTTTCTTCCGCACTGCACCGCGATCAGACACCATAGTCACCACGCGGCCGTCGAAGTAGTCGACCACCAATCTAAATAGGTTTTTTGGGCAGCCTCGCTTCCTCAACGCGTTGAGTATGCTTGGCCACCAGACATTATCAAAGGCCGCAGCAATGTCGAAGAGCAGACCCACGACGTACTTTTCCTCTCGACCGGACGCAAGCTCCCTCATCTTTACCACGGCATCAGTCGTGGATCGATGCGGCCTGAATCCGTATTGCCGATCGGAGGCGTAGTCGGGGTGCAAAAACGAACTAGCTAATCGCGTAGCGATTAGCTTCTCCAAGACTTTGCCTACGACCGAAAGCAAGCATATAGGTCTGTAGGACTTTATCTCCGTTTCAGGTTTCTCGGGTCCTTTAAGGATGGAAATGATGGACCCGACTTTCCATTCCACGGGAAAGACTCCGTGTGCCAGGCATCCGTTGTAGAGTCGGAGGAGCTCGCGTGAGATCGTATTAAACGAACGTTTTAGAATCTCCGGCTCGATCCGATCTAGGCCTGGACACTTGCCGCTCTTCAGTCGGTTGACCGCCGATCTGAGCTCCGAGAGGGTGAAGGGACTGGCGTCCTCACTCTCCGGCTCGATGGCAGCTTCCCTCCTGACTCGCGCATGATCCGGGGAGTCATTCGCGGGGCTATCGTCCGGAATTAACCCCTCCAGCAGCGCGGAAGCGGTGGAGTCCCAGTCTGTAGTGTAACCCTGGGCAGTGTTAAGATTTATATTTGAGATGACCGTGCTGGCTGTCATCTTCTGCCTCGTGATCTTATAAATGAGGCCCCAGGGTTCCTTGTTTCCCTGCTCGGTCACGAATGCACGCCAGCTGTGCGACCGAGCAGTTTTGATGGCGGCTTTGTAGGCCTTTCTCTGTTTGAGATACTCGGTCCTCTTGGCCGCCCTCTGCTCCTCTGAACATGCTGCGTTCTGCGAGGCTCGTCTAAGTTTATAGACTCGCCTCTTTTGCCTCGTCAGGTCGGCCGTCCACCATGGGACGGATTTTGAATGCCACTGCTTGGTTGGCATCGAGGAGTCGCACGCTTGGACGATCATTCTTTCGATCTCCTGTGCTAGATGTTCGACTTCCCCCTTATACCCGATCAGCGACAGCAGTAGTAATGACCTTGGGAGCCCCGTAGCGCGACACTCACGTTTCGAAGAACGCTCTTGCCACCGACTGCGCCGAAGTGTCCCGCAAAGGAGCAGCCTCTACCCACCGTGAGAATCGGTCAATGACCATTAAACAGTAACTGTACCCGTCCGATACGGGCAGCGGGCCAACAATGTTCAAATGGACGTGGTCGAATCGACCATCCGGGGCAACAAAGTGCTTGGGCAAATGGCTAGTATGCCGCGAGACTTTAGCTCGCTGACATTTAATGCACTGCTTGCACCACCGAGCAACATCCCGGTGAATGTTGGGCCTAATGTACCGCTGTCTAATTAATCTGTCGGAAACCCTGGCACTCGGATGGGCCAGATTATGTACAGTATCAAAAACTGTCCTTCGCAACGTCGCGGGAATGTATGGGCGGATCGTCTCACCAGATATTTCATAAAATATTGGTATATTGTCCGAACCGTTTCTTTAATTTGATCGAGACATCGGCGGATTGGCATAATTGCTTTAGTTGCTCGTCCGTTTTCTGATGCTCGGAGATTTCTTTCAAATTGAGTTCAACGGGCAGGCGGAGTGCGTCGACACGTGGAAATCCGTCGGCTACGACGTTGTCCGCCCCCGGAATGTAGTAAATGTTCGTAGTGAACTGCGCGATGAACGAGAGCTGGCGGATTTGGCGCGGAGAAGTCTTCTCGAGCTTCTGTCGAAACGCGTAAATAAGCGGCTTGTGGTAGGTCAGGATTGAGAATTCCTGGCCTTCCACATAATGCCGGAAGTACTTAACCCCTTCCCGTACTTTAGCGAGTCAGACTCGCGATGAAGATTTTTGCCCAAACATGAATATCGCGAGTCAGACTCGCGAACAGATACTTGGGCCAAACATAAATGTCGCGAGTCTGAGTCGCGAACAGATACTTGGGTCAAACGTAAACATAACAAGCCGAGCTCGCGGACTGATTTTTTGCCCGTTACGCTCTTGAATGAATGTTAGTTCCTCTCAGTACCTCAGAACAGTTAGTCACGATTCTTATCGTTGCTGTTACGAAGCAGTTCAATTATTAAAAGTTAAGAAACCCCTTCAAAATGCAAGGTACAAAAGTGTTTCGTGAAGGCCGTGATAACGAATCTTCTGATAGTGACGTGTTGATGCCAGTTGCAAAGCGAATAAGACATATGATTATAGATGATAGTAGTGAAGAGGAAGGTACGACAGAACAACCATGGATTTGGCGAAAAGTAGAAAACACACCAATAGTTTGGAAGTATTCTGAACATCGTGGAATAAAGGCGTCTGTCTTAAATAATTTAAGCGACAATCCAACAATACTAGACCTATTCTTTATTACATTTGATAAGAAGTTTTGGGAAAGCCTGGTTACGGAAACAAATCGCTTCGCAGATCAAACAATACACGACGAGCGAAAAAAACGATGTGTAGACGACACTTGGTATCCTGTCACCTTAGACGAAATCAAGGCCTATTTTGCACTATGTATTTTGATGGGTCAAGTAAAAAAATCAAGTATTCAACTTTACTGGACTAAAAGAGCTGTATTAAGAACGCCAATATTTAGAGAAACGATGCCATTTAAGAGATTTCGTCAAATTTCGAGATTTTTACATTTCTCCGATAATGAAACTGGTGATAGTAAAGACCGACTTCGCAAGATAAGACCGGTCATTGATTTTTGGAATCAAAAATTTAAAGAAATTTACACACCCAATGAATATGTTAGCATAGATGAATCCTTGATGAAATATAAAGGGCGTTTAGGGTACAAACAATTCAATCCGTCAAAAAGAGCTCGGTTTGGAATAGAAATTAACAAATTGTGCGAGGCAACTACCGGTTTCTGCCATGAATTTAAAATATATACCGGCCAGGACAGAACTAATCGACACGAGAGTGCGTCGGAGAATATTGTTATCGAGTTGTCAAAATCTATAATAAATAAAGGGTACACTTTATTCCTGGATAACTGGTACTCTTCGCCCAACCTGTTTCTAAAATTACACCGTCAAAAGACAAACGTTATCGGGACGGTACGAAAGAACAGAAAAAATATGCCACAAGACATGCAAAAACATATTTTGAAGAAAGGAGAATTCGTGTGGAGATGTTGCAATAATTTGATAGCTTTGCGATGGAAGGACAAGCGCGACGTTTATATGCTCTCCACAAAACACAAAACAGTAGAGATGGTCGAGCAATCAAACAAACAGTTACAGAAAGTAATGAAGCCGAAATGTATCATAGAATATAATAAGGGTATGGGTGCAGTTGACCATCAAGATCAAATGTTAGCCTGTTTCCCAATAATGAGAAAAGTCATGAAAGGATATAGAAAACTTTTCTTTTACATATCAGATATGGCTCTGTTCAATACCTATATTATGCAGAAAACAATTTACAGTCGAAATCGGCAGACTTATGTTAATTACCGTGTAGATATAGCAGAGGCAATTTTGCAAATTGTTAAATTACTGGACTACAAAATGCGTGGAAAACCATCAGCTGAAACGCCCCTTCGACTCCAAGCCTAATATTGGGCTCATTTCCCCAAAAGTATAGATCCGACACCTCGAAATAAGCATCCAACAAGAATGTGCAAAGTCTGTTATAAACGTAAAATACGAAGCGCAACGAAGTGGGAATGCTCAAAATGCCAAGTGGCTTTACATCTGCCGGAATGTTTTAAGACATATCATACCGTGGAGGATTTGTAGAGCTGTATGTATTTTTTTTAGATATTTAGTTTTCTGATTAAATTTTTTTTTAATAATATGCTATTTCCTTTTAGGCGCAGTGTGTATTATATTTGAGAGCACCAAACTACATTCGAAAACTGCTATACATTTTCTACAATAACATATAAACAGCTATTATATACTACATTATTATATACAAAATATAATAAATTTATAATATCTATTATATAAACGTAAAAGCATTAGAGTTTACTTTCTCAACTCCAGTATCGCGTAAAATTGACTATATCACAGGTATTGCGGGCATCTATATTTCGGATCGTATTGCGATTATTTACAAACATCAGTCTGATCTGTTTAGCGCGCGTTGATGCGGATCGCTCGGGCCCGAGTTTCGTCAAGCTAAATGGCACGAGAAGGGGTTAATAGCCTCGAATACGGCCGTCAGTTCGCGATCATACGCGCTGTATTTTACCTGTGCGAGTGAAAACTTGCGCGAGAAGAATGCCAGGGGTTCCCACAGTGATTTTAATTCCCGCTGTTCAAGGACCGCCCCCATTGCGAGATCGGACGCGTCAGTGACAATGCATAAGTCCGCTCCCGAACGAGGGTGAGCCAGGAGAGCCGCTTTGACCAGCGCTTCTCTGGTTCTGACGGAGGCATCAATAGCCTCTTTGGTCCACTTGATCTCGCGTGCATCGTGCTTTTTCGAGTCGCGGATGAACTCGGCAAGCGGCGCTTGCAAACGTGCCGCATGAGGTATGTTCCGCCGGTAGAAATTTACCATGCCCAAGAAACGGCGGAAGTCAATGACCCTCTTGGGCCGCTGGAACTGCGATATGGCTTTGACGGCTGATTCCAGGAGACGAATGCCCTGCGGACTGACAAGATAACCTAGGAATTCTATTTCCTTAACCGCGAAAACACATTTCGTGAGGTTCACCCTTAAATGGTGTTCCTGAAGGCGTCTCAAAACAATATTTATGTGACGCATGTGTTCCTGTTCCGACTCCGATGCAATTAAAATATCATCGATATACACGAATACGAAATCCAGATCGCCCAGGATCCTATTAAGGAAGCGTTGGAAAGTCTGGCTAGCGTTCTTCAGACCGAATGTCATGAAGAGGAACTCAAAAAGCCCAAAGGGTGTTATTGCGTCTTCCCGCTTAAATTAGTCGAGAAATCGTGTAGATGGGGAGTCGGATACTTGTCCGGAATCGTCTGCTTGTTCAGTCCCCCGTAATCTCCGCACACGCGCCAAGTGCCGTCCTTCTTCAAGGCCATATGGATGGGACTAGCCCATGGGCTTGAGGAAGGGCGGCAAATTCCGGCCGCGACTAACGCTTCAAACTCCTTCTTCGCCGCGCGGAGTTTGTCCGGATTGAGTCGTCGAGCCCTCTCTGATACAGGAGGACCGGTCGTCAGGATGTGGTGCAACACATCCACTGACTTGGAGGGCGGCATCATAGCGATGCCAAACACCTCCGGGAAATCCGCGAGTATATGCTTCACGCGCGGATCCGGAACAATGGAGCTTACAGTGCTATATACTACTGATTTCGCCGTCGTCACGGCATAGAGGCTGGTCATCGAGTCGACCAGTCGGCCTCTACGAAGATCCACCAACAAACCGTAGTGTTTGAGGAGATCCGCTCCAGTAAACGCGTAGGGCACTGCCGCGATGCAAAAGTTCCAGGTTATAGCGCGACGCAATCCTAAATCGAGGGTCCGAAACGATTCACCAAAGGTGTCTATAGTCGTACCGTTGGCCGCATATAGACGGAAACCAGTTGGCTTGCCATGGATTCGAAAATTGGCAGGGCCCGTAACGCGGTCGCGTACATGTAATCTGGACGTCTTGCGCCTCCCTTCCAAGCCCGTCCCAGCAATGGAAGGTTTATTTAGTTTCCCGTGGTGAACTCGTTGTACTTAACGCACCACGGCTTGCAGGAGTGGGGCGACTGGGGAAATTTCGCATGCGCATGGCATAATTTACGCGCCGGACTCTTATGTGGGGAACGGCCGCGTGATCCCGACGACCTCGACCGACGCCTTTGTGAAACCCCGCTCTTGGCCACCTTTTTGCCCACAAGGATGATCAGGCGGTCCAGCTTTTCCTCCATCGCCGTTGGTCTTGGCGCAGGTTCCGCGGCGGTAGAGTGGCCCCCAGGCGCTGGTGCAAGGGCTTCTGCAACTGGAGTTCCTCCAAGCGCCGGCGCACGGGCTACTGGAATGGAAGGGCCCCCAGTGCCGGCGTACTCGTACAAGCGATCGGCAACCGCCGCGAGCTTATCGGGGTCGGAGATCACCGTGGAAGCTAGGATCGGACGGTGAGCTGGTTGGATAAGTTCCATAAATAGGCTCATTAGTACACTGTCGTCACACGCACCGTTATTTAAGTTCTTTAGTCTCGCAAGGGTAAGTGAGGGTCTACCGTCCCTAAGCACTTGACCCTTCAGCAAGCGGCATAGGTTAGCCTCAGAGGACTGGCCATACATCGCTATTATACGTTCCTTAATGAGCGTATATACATTAGGTAGACGCGGCACCTTCAAGCATAAGTCTCTCACCGTGGCCGCGATTTCGTAGTCGAGCTCCCTCGCGATAAAGTCCGCTATGGTAGATTCCGCAGTAATATGCGACGTACGGAATGTGGACTCGACCATCGCGAACCACAAGGTCGGGTCCTCACGATAAAACGCGGGGATTTTGGGAGAGCGGTAGCTCTCGATTTTGTCCAATACCGCGGCGCCCGCGCCCTCGTCGGCTGCTATGCTGTCCCTCTCCCACGCGCACACCAAGATGGCCGCCGCACCGCGCAAAAGTGCTGAATCACGGCACTATATTCGACACGCGCATTTCCGGGGTCTCGGTGAGTTCCGAGAGCTTCGGACGGTAAAATTACTGGCGATACCACGCCGAATATGCACCGGTGGCGGAGATTCCGTCCGCAACTGCGTATCACCCGGTCTTCCGGGCCACAGGAAATTCTGCGGTCCCCGGACGGTATGATTACGAGCGGACCGTGTCGAGAAGGCGCCGGTGACGGTGGCTTCGCGCTTTAGCTCAGCAGGGAGCAGGCCGTCACGGAATTGTGCCGGGAATCTCCGGAGCCAGCGTCGTCTTCCACGTGGTCGAAGCTACAGGTGGTTTTCCGGCTGGAAATCGATGATAAGGCGCTGGTGACGATGGCTTCACGCAGTCCCTTCCAGTTGCACAATTGGCCGGCGGCAGTAGGCTTCTACCTTGTTCACGTCGATGCACACGGAAAAACGGGTTCTTAATCGAACGTCGGGGTCACCAATGTAGGGTCCAGTGTGAAATTAAATACTCCAGGTTCCCTACTATACGTGTGCACACTTCGAGGTTCAGAGGTGGAGAGCCACGAGGAGGAGAATGTGCTCCTCGTGATGGCGGCAGAGAGCCGCCGCGCCTGCGCCATGCGCAGGCGGTCGGAGTGGGACAAATGAACAAATGATCAAAAGAACAAATGAACAAAAGAACAAATAAACAAATGAACAAATGGACAAGTGAACAAATGAAGAAATGAAGAATTGACAAATGAACAAATGAAGAAATGAACAGATGAACAAATAAACAAATGAACAAATGAACAAATGAACTAATGAACAAACGATCAAATGAACAAATGAACAAATGAGCGAATAGACAAATAAACGAATGAACAAATGAACAAATGATCAGATGAGCGAATAGACAAATGAGGGAATGAACAAATGTAAAATGAAGAAATTAACAAATTAACAAATGGACAAATGAAGAATTGAACAAGTGAACAAAAGAACAAATGAAGAAATGGACAAATGAAGAAATGAAGAAATGAACAACTGAACAACTGAAGAAATGAAGATTTGAAGAAATGAACAAATGAGCAAATGAACAAATGAGCAAATGAACAAATGAACAAATGATCAAATGAACAAGTGAACAAATGTACAAATGTACAAATGAACAAATGAAAAAATGAATACATGAACAAATGAACACATAAACAAATGATCAAATGAACAAATTATCAAATGAACGAATAGACAAATGAAGGAATGAACAAATGAACAAATGAAAAATGAGCAAATGAACAAATGAACAAATGAAAAATGAGCAAATGAACAAATGAACAAATGGACAAATGGACAAATGAACAAATGCTCAAATGAACAAATGAACAAATGAACAACTGAACAAATGAACAAGTGAACAAAAGAACAAATGAAGAAATGAACAAGTGAACAAATGAAGAAATGAAGATTTGAAGAAATGAACAAATGAACGTCTGAACAAACGATAAAATGAACATGTTAGCAAATGAGCGAATAGACAAATGAACGAATGAACAAATGAACTTTACTATTTTTTTCCATTTCACTTTTGATAATGCTGTTCAATTCTTCTCTATTAGGTTGATTAACTGCAAATACTAATTTATCCAAAAATGCTTCTTTTATTTCTTTCCGGGAATATTTCCTATCTTTTATTACTGTCTGCATAGCGGACGAAAATTCTAATCGCTTTAAAACTTCATCTCTTATTATTTTATCTCGCGCAAATTGATAAAAACCACGCCCTTGTATATTATCATTTGTAAAGAAAATGTCTCTTAATATGATATCACGTTCTTCCATGCTATCAAATTTAAACGGATAAAAGTTTTTAAATCGTCCCCTTTTTAATCTGTTTCCTTTCGCAAGATTCAAGCTTGAATTAGTATAGATAACAAGGTATTCTATATCATTTGATAAATCATCTGTCTTAGAGATTAGATGTTTAACAAAACTATTAAGGTAATTATTCATGGAGAAACTTCGATTTTCTTTAGTAAATAATCTGGCATAACTAATATTATTATCTGTATAATATTTGTCTACATTTTCAATTTCTAGATGGATAGACTTCTTCTCGTAGCAAAGAACAATGTTACTAAACTTATCAATATCAGACTTTTCAAACGCTAACGATAATGAAGGATATTTATGTTTATATATGGACTTCCTTAGTAAGCAAAGAATCGACAAGTCTAATTGATACATAAGTCCAATCAATTGATGAGGAATACGTTGATAAGCATTACTCAATCCATCCCGTCTAGATCCATCTTGTAAATCATTAAGAAATTCCGAATCCTCATTGCTAGTATCATTTATATCAATGTGCCCACTTTTTGGTACCTTACTATCTTTGTCCGTAACAGTATGTTTACGTTTTCTAGAGCTTGCACCAATTTCACGATTTTCCTTACTTGTACTCCTTGAATGACCACTTTGTTTGTGCGAGTTATTTTTAATATCTCGTAGTTGCATAGAAATGTAAGATTTGGAAATATTGTTCGAGTTTGAATCTATCACATTAACACTAGCTTCCTCTCTAGAAACTTTCATGCTTCTCTTTATATCTTTTTCAATATTACTAAGAAGTGGTACAAAATGTGATTCCTGTAATTCATCATATAAATAATATTACCACCATTTCTCCTTCAATTTCAGGACTTCCGCATAGAACATTTTTCAACTTTAGATTTCTTACTTCTGGACCGGAACCCATATTTCCAATGTCTTCTGCAGTAAATTCAATGTGTGGAATATATTCACAAAGTTTTCATATTCTTCTTTTACAGCATTACCCAAACATGAGCCTTTCTTCGACTGATTAACTTGTTGCGCATATTGCTTGCAACTTTCCTGCAAAGACTTTATACTGAATCCTCTACTACCTGTAATCAGATCCTCAAAGAAAAAAAGAAAAAAAGAAATAAAGAAAACAATCTACTTTACCCGCAGCAGCTCCTATCTAAAGTCTTCAGGCAATTTCTTTCTTAATGTTTCCAAAGGTTGATTAAGCTTCTCTTGTTTCTGTTTATCCTTTACATTTTTTATCTAACTAAAAATGAAAATCTTTTCTTTAATAACAAATCATTTTAGAGCAGCAGCATCAGATGATAGATCTGGTAATCCATTTAATCCAAACATATCAAATCTACTATATTAACCAGCAGCAAAAATGATTAAAGATTATAATTAAAGACATTATTTTATGTCGGATAATATCACTTTAATTAGTATATACTTTCATATATTTTATCATTAAATTAAGAATATGGTTACTTTTGTTTAAATCAAAACAACTACCGTGAGAACTGTTTCTAGATCAAGATTTTTGTATTATTCTGCCTCCGTTGCTCTCTCTCTCTCTCTCTCTCTCTCTCTCTCTTTCGATGATTAGAGGAGCTTGCCAGAGACAAATATTATCTGAAGCAGAACTACATACTAAAGGAGACGATAAAGATTATTCCAACGGCGAGGGAGAAAGAGTACTGAGAAATTTCTTTGAAATTCTTTTTAATCTCTTTGAAGTAGATTTGGATCTGAAAGTCTACCAAATGCTCAAAGAGAAGAACGAAACGAACCTGATTGCTGTAACAATGAAGTTTTTGCATAATAAGCTTAAGAAATTAATCAAAAAGATTTCCAAATATGATGATTTGTGTTGGGACAAAAGGTTGGACAGAAGAGCAGGTTGCAAGACCGAGATTGCAGAATCTAAAGCCTACGTCAACGTTAGAAAAATAATATACGTGCGCGGTTTGTGGAGTGAGAAAGGGGGATAGACGCATCGATATGGTTTCTCTCTCTCTCTCTCTCTCTCTCTCTCTCTCTTCCGCTTGGTCCGCTATGAACGAAGCGCGGTTTTTAGGAATGAGAGAGAGATGGAGGATAGATGCGTCGCAACGGTTACCGTCGCGCACGACGAATGCGTCGCATTTGTAACGAGTCTGGAGACGATTTCTAAGCGGTCTTCTTGTCTTATTGAATTTAATCATGTGGCGTTTTTTTATCGCGCTTGCATTTTTACATTGTAGGAAATGTTTTGGAGTGTGAGAGCGAGAGAGAGAGGGGTAGATTAGAGAGGCTGCGCTTGCATTTTTACGACGTTGTGGAGAGTGAAGTGCGCGTGCGTGCATGTTAATAAATAGATGAAGCATAACGCGGAGCAAATTAAATCGTTGTCGTACAGTGGAAAGGTGCGTGTTGCTATAGACATATATTTTGCAAAAAGTAAGTTTACGTTTAAGATGCCCGCAATAGATTTTATTGTCGATATGGACGGTTTCTTCGTAGCCAACAAATTTAATTGTAAAGAATTAGCCATCGTAGATGCTCATACCGCCGAATATGAATTATTTGAATTCGAATTGTACGTTCGCTACATGGATTTATCCAGAAGCGATCAGAAGTCTGCATGGCATGTCTCGAATTTCGTGCACGGGATTTCATTTAAAAATTTCCAGGGGAAAAAGAATTATCAACAAGAGGACATTGGCATTATTATAAAAAATTTCGTTCGAGACTACAAAGATCCCGTCGTCGCGTACAAAGGGGGGCATATTGAAAAGGATATTTTAAATAAAATAGGAGTTGGCAGTTTCAATTTGGAATATCTCGGCTGTCCGAAATTCAATTCATTGATCGCGGAACCGATGTATCAAGAATACCACGTACCATGCAGGCTTCATTGCTGGACGCAAACTTCGAAAGAAAAGATTCAATATCATTGTTGTTTGAGCGAAGTTCGTGTATTTTAGATGTGGCTAATGAAATCGAAAGGTAACACATTTTTTTTTCTTTTTTTTTAGTTAGAATTAATTTTTATTTCTATGGCGCCTTTTTGTAGAGAGAGAGAGAGAGAGAGAGAGAGAGAGAACGTAGGAACGTATGGATTATCAGTGCGAAGAGGACAGGCTTAGCAGCTTTGAAAATTGGCCGATCCCGTTTATTAAGCCGGAGGAGCTCGCGATCGCTGGATTTTATTATCTGAGGGAGGATGATTTCGTGGAATGCTTCGCGTGCGGCATAGGACTCTATTGGTGGGAAGCCGGGGACAAACCCATGTTGGAGCATTGCTTTTGGTCCAGGAATTGTCCGTACGATCCTCGAACAACGTTATGTATATGTTTAGCGCGCAATGTCCGTTTTGTCCATCAACGATGACGACGACAACGAGGGTGGTGGCGTCAACGATGAATAAAAAAAATGTAATACAAAGTTTAAAATATTTTTTAATTTGTAAATTTGCTGTGTAAAAACATATGCATCAATCGAAAATAGGGATACATTTCCGAGTTCAGAAAAAGTCGAATATTGGATAATAAGCACGAATCGAATTGGGTAGGGTTTCTCTTTAAATCGTTTTTCCTTTCGGTTTGTAACGCGATTGTCACGTACCGCGGTTTTTTCATTTGCGGAGCTGTTTTTATCGCCCACGTGTGCTTCGTGGTTGTTTGCAGCATCGGATATTTGTACAGTTACCACGAACGGAAACTCATGCTGATCGTTCTTTCGCTCTCAAGAATACGCAGCATCGACATCTTGTGTATTTCATCCAAAGCGACGTGCGACATTCTCCATTGAATTTGATACAAATCCAGGACAGGTTTCGCATTGTCGGACCAGCTTCGTAAAGCGTTAGCGTCGTTGCGCGCGCGAATCAAAATCAATCCGTGCCGAGCATTTATTACAACGCGTTTGTAATCTTCGCAGAAGTCTAGCGATGCGTTCATATGCACGCAAAAGTTGAAATGTAGCAAATTCGTAAGCGTTACGGTGAGAGTTTCCCTCCGTTGATCATCGTTTCTGTATATCCAGCCCGCGTTGGACAGCGTGTGACAGCCTACACGCCCCGTTACACCATCATAACAACATCCGGTTAAGGTCCAGCCGACTACGATCCACGTGGAGCGAGATAAGAGCCTGCTCCACGTGGAGCGAGATAAGAGCCTGTATAAAATCACCGCACATCAAAGACAGACCATTGAGTTGGAATCAGGGTTTTGACCCATACACATCAAATTGCTGTCCGTCGTTACTATTAAAATTTGTACTGTGTTCATTTATTGTATTGTATATTCAGGCGTAACCCGCTTGAATGAAATAAAGTTTTTTATATATCTAAGTGTGAAAATTTACATCACAAGCGCGTTGCTCTTCGTAATGTTCACACTGATGTAATTCTTCAAGATCGTCGTTGTACAGGGATTTCTGGACCGATCGATTTCCACTCCGTTCAGTTCATAACGTATCTCGTCGAACATAAACGCTACCGCATTGTTCTCTAGAGCCACCGTTCTTCTTCTCCTTATTGTCGAAATGGCGCGCCGTTTTTTATGTTCGACGTATTCGATATCCTATTATTATTATTATGAATTAACATAACGGCTATGTCAAGGTTATGAGACGATTCGACGAACGTGCAGCCGAACCGTGATTTCTTCGTTTCGAAAATCAATCAAACGTGCAGACTGGTCCACGATGCGAATCGTTAAATCTTCCATTGATCGTGTAACGATCAGGAGGTAAATGACTTGTGCCGGTGTTTCCGATATTTTATACTCCGGCGACATGTTAGGCGCGAATTCGTGTATCGTGTGAATCAGTTTCCCGTTATCGTACGAATGGGTGGTTACGTTGCATTCTATTCGAATAATATTCGTGTTAATGATATTCACGGAAGTGTGCGATACATGCCACGTGTTCGGTGATAGAATGCGATTCCTAGAGAATCCTAGGATTGGACCCACGGTGTCGGGTTTCGTAAAATCTATCTTATATGCGCTTTTAATTTCGCTTTTCATAGTATTGTTGATCGCTCGTAGGATCAGCGGATATTCTACATCGTTGTTATCTTTGGCTGGAGAAGGATACCGCGCGCTTATCTCACGCCTCAAGTAAGCGTTGATCGCCCCCAGTTCGTACGAGCCGTCCGGGATGTTTATCTCCTCACCCTCGTCGCCGAAATAGAATTTATTGTCTCCGATTGTCGAAAAAGAAACTTTAGCCTCGGACAAAAATTAATTTATAGTTTACTTAGGACTGAGATTCGAAAATATCAGATTACGTTTCTGCCGGTTCCGTCAACACGCACCGACGGTGATGTAAACTGTATATTAAAGATACCGCTATACAGGGTGTTCGACGATTATTTTAACAGCCAAAAATGAGGGGTAGCTGAGGTCATTTGAAGTAACTTTTTCCTTTGCGAAAATGCAATCTGGGGCTTTGTTTACGAGTTATTACCGAAAAACACTGGCCAATGAGAGGTGACAGTGCGAGGGAGAGGGTCCGCGAGAGAGTCCGCAGCACGAGGCTTTAACAGAAGGTCGGGACGGACTCGAGCCGCGTTCGAAGTATTGAACAAGTCACAAGGCGAGAACTTACCGGATTTTTTTACTACATAACAGTGATATTTTTAAGAAAAACGCTGTTCACCTTTACTTTAGAACGTCTGAAGAATATTTACTAATTTTTCGGACCCGAAACAATATGAGGTTTAACCGTGGCAGCCGTTTTAATTTTCTGGTGTGCATGACACCTCGTGTGTACCACTCAACTGGCTCTGCAAAAGAAATTACTGAGTATAAAATTGCAAAGTGATACCCCATTAATGAGACACTTCACGACATTTGATGGCCTAATCACTGAATTGAAAGCAGCTGGAGGAAAATTAGAAGAGGTAGATGTAATTTCTCATTTGTTATTAACACTTCCATCATCTTATGATGGAATGATAACAGCTATTGAAACTTTAGCTGAAGACAACTTAAGTATTGCATTCGTAAAAACCAGGCTATTGGATCATGAGGTGAAATTGTTAAATGAGAATGCCGATTCAAGTATAAAGATTCTCCAGGCAATTAAACAAAATAATAATAAAAGGAGATTCACTAATCAAGACTTTCCTATAAAAACAAAAAAACGTGGAAATTTTTAAATACGAAATAAAACGTCTACGAACATGAAGACAAAAGCAACACATGTGACAAAATGTTACCAGTATGGAAGAAAAGGACATATAAAGAAGGATTGTTACTACCACAAGAGAACCATGGACTATAAAAATAGCGAAAACAGGAGAACATTACAAACAGTGCAGTGTGTGCAGCAAAATACAAATGCTGCAAATACAGATGGATTTGCATTCATGGCAGGATATGTGGAATGCACTGAAGATAGAAGAGAACGGGTTTAATTTTTATTGGATTCAGGAGCGTCCGACCATATTATCAATAGGGAGGACTTAGCAAAACGAGGAGCTGAAGACACCGATCAGGATATCAGTGACAAAATCTGGAGAATACATCATGGCAACAAAAAGGGACACACTGGACGTACTCAGTGACACAGGAGTCGCAGGAGAATTGAAGGACGTCCTATATTCGCCGGAAGTACCATATAACTTGCTCTATGTATCAAAGATGCAAAGTATGGGTAATACGATTGTATTTGATAAACAAGGTGTACAGATTTTTAAATCCGGTAAGGTGATCATCAGGGGTAAGTCCTCGAACAATCTTGTTACAATAGATTTTAAAATAAAGCATGAACAAGTAAACTCAGTCCAAATGTACAGTATTATCAAAGGTAATTTTGAACTATGGCATGAACGCTTGGGACATATTGAGAAAAGTAAATTCTTAGAGTTAAGAAATAAAGGAATGATTAGCGATGTCGAATTGGTAAATAAAATAATACCTAATAATAACTTATGCGAAGCTTGCGTTAATGGAAAACAAGCACGATTGCCGTTTAAAAAGGAAAAAGATAAAGATCATGTTAAAAGGCCTTTGTTTATAGTACATTCGGACGTGTGCGGTCCAATCACTCCTTCCACAAATAAAATATTTAAGAATATTTGATTCTACAGTATATGTGCATGATAAAACTAGTAAAACCAAATGTAACGAAAAGTCATGGAAAGGAATACTAGCAGGCTATGAAACAAACGGGTATAGAGTGTGGGACGTGAAAAGGAAAAGTATTTCGTTGTCAGAGATACAATATTTGACGAAGTTAATTTCCTAAAGTCAAGGCCGGTAGCAAATGTTAAAGAGATTAGTTGTGAAAAATCTCAAAATAAAATTGAAATTTCTGACGTAATGTCAAACTCAATAAAGGAATTAAAGAAATCTGATAATGGCAAACCAGATAGTTTAAGTTCGGAAAATATCGGAAATAAAACTGATGTTTCTGACGTAAAGTCAAAATCAGTGGGTGATCCTAGTAAGTCTGTTGATGGAAAATCAGATAAACTAGAGAGTATAAATCCAAACAGAATCAATGAAAAATTCCATAATGATAATATTGAAATAACAGTAGATAGGTCTTCTTCTCAGAATAGTACAAATACAGATAGTACAAATAGCAGTAAAAGAATGTTATCAGAACCAAGAAGGAGTGATAGGATTAAAAGGAAACCGCACATTTCATATGATGAAGAGGACATGCCGATTGATTATATGATGTGTGCACAATCGGTAGTTTGTGAAACTCCTGCATCATATCAGGAAACAAATAACAGAAATGATAGGGAACAATGGGAACAAGCTATTAGAGAAGAAATTAATTCTCTTATGGTGAATAAAACTTGGACATTAGTACCAAGTCCTAGCAATAGAAATATAATAAATTGTAAATGGGTATTTACGATAAAAGATGATGAATTTGTAAACCCATTAAGATATAAAGCTCGGCTGGTTGCAAAAGCGTTTAGCCAAAAGTATTTAGTAGATTATAATGAAACCTTTGCTCCGATTGCAAGGATTTCAAGTTTCAGATTTATAATTGCTTATGCTAATCAATTTAATTTATTAATCCATCATATGGATGTAGAAACCGCATTTTTAAACGGTATATTAAAGGAGGAAATTTATATGAGAGTACCTGAGGGAATTGAAAACAAACAGAATCAAGTTTGTAAATTAAATAAAGCTTTGTATGGATTAAAACAAGCAGCAAGATGCTGGTTTGAAGAATTCGAAAAGGCTCTTAAAAAGATTTTCAGAATTCCCCAGTTGACCGTTGTACTTATATTTTAGGTAAAGGAGATATTTCTAAAAATATCTATGTAGTTTTGTATGTCGATCATTTGGTAGTTGCGACAGCTAATATCGTAACGATGAATAATTTCAAAGACTACTTAATGAACAGGTAATGAACAGTTTCATTAGAATTGAAAGGACTGGAGAAAATATAACTCTAGACCAAAGTACTTATATTAGAAAAGTATTGAAGAAATTTAATATGGATAATTGTAAACCCATAAATACTCCACTTGAAAGTAAGCTTAATTATGAAGCCCTGAATTCAGACGAACAATATGAGGCACCTTGTCGAAATGTTATTGGTTGTTTGATGTATATTGTAACATACGAGGAATCTTCCCACGTATTTTTTATATTCCTTCCTGAAGGCATACGCCAGGCTGGCGGCAGCCAGTCGGGGGTGGATTTGTATATCGTGAGTCGAGTGCCTCCGAGGGGGTACGACGACGAACGTTCTGGAACCGGACCACGTAGCAACACCGCCACTACCATTTTTCCCATAAAATTTTAGTATATAAAGGGCTCTAACGCGACCGGGAAGCGGGCTAGTTTCGTGACATTCGTTGAGACGGAAACATTAGCAAGATCGAGTTAAATTCTCTTTCAACCAAATCTCAGAGGTAACAGCCTAGAATCGAAAGCCCCCGCCGGCTCAGTGCGAAAAACTGAGAGCGCGTTTAGAGTCCACAAACACACACTCACACTTGTTAAACCCAGCGCGCAATAAATTAGTTTCTACCAGTTTTTTGGTTTCCACTTCAATTATTACCATCTCCTGCTTCGAACCAGTAATAGGTAAGAACCCACCAAGGTATACCTCAGCCGCTCGAGGTATATCCTTATTTCTTTTTAACAAAGTTACGAGGCACCCTAACACCAATTCCTCCAACCACCTTATCCAAACCCCTTTGAAGGTAGCCACCCGTGTCGAAATAAACATCGGCTGGTCTACGCACCTCATCCAAAAAGATTCCAATTGCATGCAACCTCCGGCCACCCAAACTGCCTGGCCCTCGGCACGTAACAATATTATGATCTGTACGCGACCTGATCTATGTGTAGCTGTGAGCATTTTGAGCAGATACACAAATAAAAGAAATAAGGAATTATGGATTTGTCTTAAAAGAGTTTTAAGATATTTGAAAGGCACGACAGATATCAAACTAACGTACACAAGAGGTACACATGATAACATCTTGATAGACAGCAGGGTATGCTGATTCAGATTGGGATGGAAACGACACAACTGGTTATATATTTAAATTGTTCGAAAAATATACAATTAGTTGGAATACGAAAAAGCAATCATCAGTCGCGGTCTCTTCGACTGAGGCTGAATACATGGCTTTATTTAAAGCAGTTAAAGAAGCATTATGGTTAAAATCTTTAGCAACCAGTATCAAAGTAAATATATGAGAATCCATTGTAATCTATGAAGACAATAATGGTTGTATTAGTATTGCAAACAACCCAACTAGTCACAAAAGATCGAAACATATCGATATTAAATATCACTTTGCCAGAGAGCAGGTAGAGAATAAAGTACACTGGAGGTATGCCCCGCCTTTTCAGTGCTGCGCCGAGTCCTAAGAAGGGAAGTTGGTCGCGACCTCGCTCTCTCCAGCTTAGTTGGGGCCATGCTGGAGAGCCCGAGAAAATGGGCGGCAGCCATCGCCTTCTGCGAACAGGTAATGTTGCAGAAGGTGGCTGCCGAGCAGGGTCGCCGTGAGCGGGGGGTGCGGCGTGTGCGCCCACGCCTAGAGCCCCCCCCCCCCCCCCCGAGCAGCTGAGAATAGGCGGGCGGCGGGTGTACCAGATTATGCTGGTTTAATTGCCCGCCGCCTGCCAACTGAAGATGTCCTCCCCATATTGGGAGTGACGAGGCGGTGTGGGGTGCGGTCCCCCGCACCACCGAATCAAGATGATTCATGGGGGGTGGATAAATCTCCCCCCCCCCGGAACGCGGCCGGCCACCGCTATTCCATCCTGGTGGCCGGCCAGGCGAGGGGGAGCCGCGGTTGTGTTCTTTGAGAGTTCCCGTGGCTCCCCCGCTAATCGCGAGCGCCCTAGGCCGCCGTGGGGGTTTTAGCGGGTCAAACCCCGCACTACCCCCGTCCCGTCCTTCGGGCGGGTCGGGAGTGTCTGACCAGCAGATTTCCCCCACGTTAATAAAAAAAAAAGGTAGAGAATAAAGTGGTAATATTAAAATATATTCCAACAGGTCATCAATTGGCAGATATGCTGACCAAGCCACTTCCAGGACAGAAGTTCATCCAAATGAGAGTTGGAATAGGCGTACAATAACAGAATTTTTTTTCTCATTGTTCAATTAATATAAGAAATAAATGGTCTGGTCAGGTTTTTCTGGGGACTGATATTCGAAAATATCAGATTACGTTTTTCGCCGGTTTCGTCAACGCGCACCGACGGTGATGTAAACTGTATATCAAAAGATGCCGCCATATACCATCGCCGGTGTCGTTAGAACACATCGTGCTCTGACCGTTAGTGATCCCAGTACCGAGAATACAATGTAAGACGCGATGAATGACCGCCTCTGATTGGTGGAGAAGACCACACCAAAAAAGGTATATAAGCAGGCGTCAATTAGTACATATACCTTCTCTCAAATGAAAGTAAAAATAAAGCTGTTTAAGAAATGGAATTAATATCATATTTATTTGAGAAATAATCCAAGCCAAAATCCCAATACCGATATTTGAACTGATGTTTGGTATCGTGTAATAAGTTTGCAAATCGAGCAGGCCCAGTTTGTAATCGGCATTGTTGAGATCTATAGGCGGGAAGTACTTGGATGCTAACACGCTACTTCTTCCCGATAACGTGAACGTGTATGACATCCTTGCGACGAACTATATCAGAGTTCCTCGCAGAAATTTCACACACAATTGTCCGCACACGCTTTCGTCGTAACTTTAATAAATCTTGTGATTGTACGTGATGGTCGGAAATAACGAATCAATTCGATCGGTGGTCGAAAATCTCCAAAACTATCGAAGTAACTGACTCGCGAATCATGTTTTATATACGCGACCCAGTGCGTTCCTGAACCATGACCGCTATCCAGATTCACTATTCCTCGTTCGTTTACCCATATTTGTTTCGGCAATTCATCGCGCATGAAAACTCCGCGAAAATGCGGTAATTTTTTACAGACGATTTTCAATTCCACGTCCGTCGTCGAGTTATCTTTTTTCCTTTCTTTTGACTTCTTTTTCTTCTTCATTCCTTTTCCACGTTTGTACGGCGCGAGATACACTCCGCGGCCCTCCATAGCGCGATTGTGTCGTCGCGCTTCTTCCAATTGTTTCTTCGCAGCTTTCGCATCGTTTATTGTTTTGATCACCCCAGCAGCGCCATCTGTCAACGCTTCCAAAGCTCCTAAAGCGGGTAAAACGAATGTTATGATTAGTCTGTTGGAGAGTCCGAATTGAGTGCGATTCGCAAACTTGTACGTGTATTCGAAATCGCTGCGTCAACCACAGTATCAATACTTGAGCAACTTGTTCTCGTCCGTGGGGGATGTAGGTTAATTTGCCTACTCGGACAACGCGGACGTGATTCCCCAGGCAGATGCTCGGCCGAATTCGATATTTATCTTTGACGACGTTGCTTGCGACGAACAGGATGTCATGAGAGAATATTTCGCGATAGGCAGACATTCGCACATCGGTTGTTTCTATCTGTCGCAATCGTACGCGAGAATACCCAAACATTTGATTCGCGACAATGCAAATCTAGTGATTTTATTCAATCAAGATGTCACGAATCATATGAATACAGATATGTCGTTCGAAACGTTCAACGCACTTTGTACGAGGTATTGGCGAAACAAGTACGGATTCCTTGTAATCGACAAAGACAGCCCGAATCGTGGTCGTTACAGGCGCGGTTTAACGAATTTGTCGTGCTGTGTTCGGGGCTCATTTGGACTGCAAGAGTCGTTGAAGTCGCATCGTACCGCCCGATATGCGTCGGTCTAAGGAAAACCGGCGAGCCGCGATCGCCAAAGAAATAGCCAAGACCAGTGATGTCATACGTAAAAATAGTTTAGCTCTGAAGGTTGGGAAAATGAATACGGTGTCGAACATTGAGACGAATTTACGCCCGATCGAGGAGCCGTTGAAACAGCTGGTTCAAAATACAGCTACGGAAGCGAACGATAATATGCCGATAGCGGATCGGCCGTTGGATCCGTAAACGCAGTCGCTATTCTCTATGAAGAAAGTAGAGAGAAAATGGAACAAGAAGAAGAAGAGGAAGCATGACGAAGCAGCTTTAACGTCAAGGATGCATTTGAAGAAGAAAAAGAAAATATATTCCCCTGTCCTTACCAACGATGACATCGGCTATGTGTTGTACGACGACGACGATGACGACGACGACAGTGGCAACAGTGACCTTAACGAGGCGGGTGGCAATAAGGCGCACGAAACGATACCTACGCACGAATCGTCTCCAACGGCCACAGCATCGTTGGAATCATCGGTGCGAAACATTTTGAAAAGTCCTGAATCGCACCGCGACGAATACGAACATTTGTTCAACAATCTTGGACCTTTAGCCAGCAAATACTTGCGCAATTCCTTTAGCGGACTACCGAAAAATTTGGACAACGTGTACGGAGTGTATTTTTATAATGACAAACTGATACTTGGAAACACCACGTTTGATGTTGAAAGCAACGACGATAACGTTATCAGGTCTCTACGAATTGATATTCAAAAGAATACCCGACGAGAACCTGTACATCGAGGTCGATAAGGATATTTACAGAAACATTCTCATCGCTACGCGCGCGCATCAGCGAGGTAACCAAATGATGGGGAATAAGGGTTACAAGTACAAAACTATCATAGGACCGATGTTTTCGACGTTGCGTGGAAAGGGTATACAAATTCCAACGATGATGCGCGTAACCAACAATCCAATCGATTACGTGCATTGGGACGATCCGAACGAGCTGGTAGATCGTTTGAAATTGCTGATGGCATCGAATAATGCCGGGCCCACTGGTCACGACAACGAAATAATATCTGCAATCGAAGAACTTCGAAAAAGTCGGATTGATTATAAATTAAATCGTTCGATAATCGTTACTGCAGTAATGAATGAAATGCCTGTTGATAAATTTAACTGGTGGTTCGATAGAACGAGTATTCGTTGGAATTGCTGCGAAACCAATCAAGCGATATCTGTGGACGAAAATTGGAACGATAGATTTACAAATATTGAGTTGAAACATAGATGAAGAAGATAATGATTGAACCGAGAAACCTCGGTAGCATAAAGTAAAACGAAGAATTCGTTCATCTTTCGTTTTGAAGCGACCGCGAACCCGATAAAACAAGAGAGAGAGAGGTGTCAGTGGTAATCATGAGCGATGAGAAAGTAAAGTTGGTGAACGAACTGCATGCTCTGGCGAGGCGTTTCTTCCCGCGCAGGCGAGTGATCGTGCGAGGACTCGACGATCTTGTAAGGGCCTCAATACATTCTCATGTTACACACAGACACTACGTCATCCGGAAGATAACCCACCCAAGATCCTGCACATGGCCCCGTCGCCGAATGTTCTGGAAGCATCAACCCCTGACAAAGACCGATATAAATACCAGTCTCCAACGCCCCAAACCTCAGCCTTGACGAATCCTCCACCAGCTACGGAACTATTGTACTCGGTATAAACTATTGTAAATCGTATAAAACTTGTATTATTTGTAATAAAGAGTTAGAGAGTTGGGCAACGGCTCAACTCCTTCTTTTTTTATACTTCTTGGTATTGTTTTACGTAACAATCTCTGACAAGCCGACATCGTCGAGGTTCAACGATATGCTAGAGACAATAGAGGACATCGATACATTCTCACGATAATCAATAATAAATCGATAATAAATCGATCTAATAAACAAATCCTTTACGTCTCTTAATGCGATTATTTATTATTAAATCAGCTTTGCAAATCATTCGTTGAATTCTGTTCGGACACGGAATTATTTAAATTAAAATATCATTTACGAACTTTGTTAATCTTCACTGTACACCTTGCATACAAATTCCATATGGTACACATGAGGTGTCATGCACACTAGAAAATTAAAACGGCTGTCACGGTTAAACTACATATTAATTCGGGTCCGAAAAATTTGTAAATATTATTCAGACGTTCTAAAATAAAGGTGAACAGCTCTTTGTTTAAAAATATCACTTTTACATAGTAAAAAAAGATCCGGAAAGTTCACGCTTCGTGACTTGTTCAGTACTTCGAACGCGGCTCGAGTCCGTCCGGACTTTCTGTCAAAGTCTCATGCTGCGGGCTCTCGAACTTCGCGCCGTCACCTCCCATTGGTCAGTGTTTTTCGTTAATAACTCGTAAACAAAGCTGCAGATTGCATTTTCGCGAAGGAAAAAGTTACTTAGAATGATCTCAGCTACCCCACATTTCCGTATTACGAGATATTTTTGGGACACCCTGTATAATAAATACATATTTAAATATACATTTACGTTTTATTATAATACATATTATTATCTATATTTTATTCAAATATTTTATTAATTAACTATAATTAGAGAATTATATAATATATATTATTAATTTATAAAATATAAAAATCACAGGATTATTAAATTTATTAATATATATTTTTAATAGATCAACTATAAATTTAGAAATATCATCTGTCCTCATAGATATATTGAAATGGATCCATTAAACAAATAATTAATATTTAATAAATATCTTTATATATTCATAGATTAATTAACAATTCTACTTCAAAAGAAGTAATCTAAATTTATAAATCTTTACATCTTAACATTATTCTTAAATTTAATTAACTTATGATATATTATTAATTATTTAATAATATACAAATATTTAACCAATAAACAACTACTCGAGGTGTATCTTCAATTTTTCTTGCAAAAGTTACGCGGCATCCAATTCTATTCTATTCTATTCTATCATCTATTCTATTCATCCTATCCAATTTATCCAAATACTATCCTGATTAATAGGTAGCCATCCGTGCTGAAAGAAGCATCGGCTGGTCCACGCAATCTCCCTTATAAAAAATCCCAATCGCATCGAACCTCTGACCACGCAAAGCTGCCTGGCCCTCGGCTCGTAACATAGCAAATGTTCCTGCGCGGTTGCATGCATTGCACTCCTATTATCTCTTTTTACAATTCGCACGTCCAATAATTACATTTCATTTACCCCCGTCCCTGACGCATCTCAAGCAACGTTAACCAACAAACTGCGGCAATTATAGCCTATACACACAGATCTTGTACACTCCCTCTGCTCAACAGAACACTCAACGTTGAAGTCCTCCACGTCATCTAGAGCAACAACCACTACAGGAGCTACAAGCTCAACAAAGTACAACAATCATAACAACGAACTCCTCTTTCCCTCCCTTCTTCCCAACTCCAATAATCTTGAAACCTACTAATTCTCGAGCCTTAACAAATAGTTAACTCCAACTCTCAGCACTTTTCCACGTACAATCCTAATTCAACTTGACTTGACCCCATCACACCCAAAGCAACAAATGGTAATACACCACTACTCACTCAATCCAACACCCCCACTTCCTCATCGCTGACTCACCCTACCCTCCTTTCCTCTCCACACCTATCCTCTACTTATCATATTGTTGCGAATCACTCCGTTTCTCTCGCGTCGCGGCATTTTATATATATTTACAATAAAGAATATAAACTATAATACAACTCAATACGATTATATTTCAGATCTTTCAATTTGAAATGTTGCTCGTTCGACGGTCCGATTTCGACTCTCCGATTGTCCGTTGGTAACACTCTTCCGTGGCAACACCTATCTTCTATTATTTTTTAAGGAGTTGTTCACAACAGGGCAATTTCACATTACAGCGACTTGATTTGGACAAGTCACCGTAACAATATAATCATATTATTCACCATATTATTCAACGGTATCCTCTCAAGCCGGAGTTTTTTTGCAAACTTTTCTCCTTCAGTCACTCATTAAAATGAATTTTTTACATCCTGCAGGTAACCACAATCACGTAATTCACTTGATAAGTCTGGATTACAGGCAGCAACGGATCCAACATCACAGCATAAACCAAAAAAAACCACTCGTCAACGTTTCACCAGGAGCCTAGAAGCAAGGTGCTACTTGCAAAACCGGCTCCCGAAGGACACTGCCCCGCTATATAGATTTCATGGCGAGTTCACGAGTAACATGTAATATGTAATATACACTATATTTCTGAACATTTCGGGACCCAAAGTTTCGGGTTCTGACCCAAACTCAAAGAAAATTTTCGACCCGACTCTAACCTGAAATCTCAGATCCCTGCTTACCTCTAGTGTACAGTAAAGTGTACATTCTGACACCATATAGAGGGTGTCCCAAAATTATGTTGCTTGCGGAAATGGAGGGTTCCTGAGGCCAATTCAAGTAACATTATTTTGAGAAACTCTGTATACCAGCGATAAAAATAGCATCTACAGAATACGATAGAATACAGAAGTAAAATTCGCCCCAGGAGTTCACCCGCATTGACTTATTTAATTATATCATCAAAAATAATTTATTTATGATTATAGAGAAATAAGATTTTTCAAATTCGAAATTGTCAAGTTTACTGAAAAAGATATTGTCATTCCGAAACTAGTCTCGAACGCATTTCCGAAACTCGATCAAGCCCAAATTATGCAAATAACTTCATTTCACATAGAAACAATGTTAGCGAGAAGGATTTTTTGAAATTGGAATGTTACGACCCAAAATATTGCGAGAAATGTATTGCACTGTTATGTAAACAATAAATATTTACAATTTCTGTCTTTTTTAAAAACGTTTGCAAAACCTCCAATAAGAATGAAAAATTACTTTCCTGACCGAGTCTTTTTTCCGTACTTCAACCTAAACCGATGCAGTGTCTCACAATCAGTGATAGTACCAAATTGCAGGTTCGAAATACACAGCGTTCGTACTCGAGCACATAATATACAACGCGATTCCATTTCACAAGAATAACTGCGATAAATACTGTCCGATATAAATCATAGTTCTGTTTAAACCAATAACACTACTATGAAAAACCTCAGAAATAAGTTTATTAATTGCATTAACTCTGCAATGCTATAAATGCTTGAGTTTGCTCGAAAAGATTCGACGCACCTACTTTTTAACTTTGCAGCTTACTTAATAGACAACAACAAGGTATGTCCTCGCAAAAGTTGCTACAACTGGACAATCTGCATTATCAATTTCATCGAATGAATGTTCCAACTTGAACATTTTAAACATGGATTTTTATAAATCTAGAGTATTTGATTCAATCGTGTCAGAATAGGAAACAGACAGTAAATTGATCAACGAACTCGAGAAAGTAATATCTCTAGTGGCAGTAGGATTTGAATGTAGAAATCAATCCTCTGAAGCTGTATTGCTTGTTATCCAAATATGGTTGCAAGTTTTTAATTAATGGAAGGCAACAGCATATAATGACGAGTAAATAAAAATTACCGATCCAGATTTCAATGACTCTTGGTACTATTACTGCACAATTCTCAAAGCCTTGCTTCAAAAGTACGTCGAAATTCAGATCAATGTAGTCTTACTTTTCTTGTTGGTTACTTCCGCAATAGTCATCTGGATATCTGCTGAACACTGACGTGAATCTTGACATGAAAACTGCATCACTCAACTTCCATGTTGACCCAATCGGTTTTTGTTGACGGCAAAAACTGTAAATCATCAAGCAAGCAAATTCCTGCTTTCTGTATTTCCACTTCAATATTTACTAGGAATCGTGCATTCTTGCTATTTTTCATTATGTGATTAATATTTGTTGCCAGTTTACCAAGAATGTATCCACTGCGCGTTACTTTTCTAGTTATGTACACTATTTGAAATTTTGTAACCCTGAATTAATCAGCAATTATTCCGAAATACATTGGAAATTGAAGTCGATAGTTGTGAAGTTAACTCATCATTTTTTGAAAATGGCTATATTTACCTGTAATTAATACTTAGGTAAGTATCGTTGTCGTATCCAGCCATAGTTGTCTTCGACTAATGAAACCAACGACTATTGTTACACTGCTTATCTTCCTCCATATTATAACCATTTCAGGAAAACATTTAGTTATTTCGGGCGCGTAGAGTACAAGAAATGTTCTGCAAACTACCAAGAATGCATAGCTCTGCAGTAATAAAAAATGGAGTATTCTCAATCTGAATGTTCCATTTAATGCAACTCTTCATTTGTGGTGAAATTAGATGTTGGCGATTCCGTTACTGATTCCGAATATTGGAAATTTGTCAAGCAAAATGGCCCCGTATCTCCAAAATCAAATCGATCAATTTTAGATCGCCAGTCCATTACCTCCTCTTTACTGGTATCACTTGGATCGATGCATAAGAACTCTAGCGCGACGTTAGTTTTTTTTACATTAAGTCGAGTTCAGCTGTTCGAGTTTGACGCCCGTCCAGGTAGACAACCCGTAGTAAACACTTCAAACAGTCTTTTTTTGCAGCGTCGCAATGTATTTATCACCTTCCAATAATCCCAATATCAAATCCGTTACCTATTTTTCGTTGTTTCCCATGCAGCGCTCTTCGTTAGATCATTGCCTTCGTGCATTGTAACGAACTTTCAGTGCTGCTTAGTTTTCAATATTCACAACGAAATAAATAGGCCCTCACACCGCGAACGTGGCATTAGTTATCAACTACTGTTACGTAGATACATATAGTTGCGCTAGTATATATAACTCTAAGTTCTCTGCTCTTGCAGTCCAGTGTCTGTATACTTTTGTGCTTGCAGCCTAGCTTCGCTGTAATCAATTGCACTTGCAAATTTCGCTACAGCTTTGTAATCATAAACTGATCGCTTGATCGTATAAATTCGTGACCTTCATGATACATCATTAGATTTTATCATTCTATTGTATATTATGCTGCTCTGTACAAATCTTATTGGTTAAAATATATTTAGTGTTATTACACTAGCGTTCTTTACTATACAGTCCACTATCCAATTCATCCTTCCAACACTACTAGAGTTGAGCCTTCCTGAGTACTACATATTTCCAAAACTTCATACTCCGGTTACGCAAATACATACAACTGTAAGATGTAGATGGTTCATTCTACTATATATTTCACATAGAACGTTATTATGATTCAGATTTTGATAATACTCAACATTCATGTTTAAACCCACGATTTAATTTAGTGTTGATAAAAGTGGTGTCAATTTTGCAGGTTGTCTTCGCTATAGCATGCATGAAAGTAATATAGTAATACTTTACTATCCACACTTTAATTATGCATGATTCGTACTCAAGCCGCTATATGCATTATTCCGACTTGACGAGAAGGCGACTATACGCAGTGCGGACACGTTGGTCGCAAAAGTCTTCTCGTTAGCTTTAAACTATACGTTAGTAGGAGTTACCGTGTTCGTTTGAACGGTTCAAACAGATATATGTATAATTTCCTTATAGTACAATACTGTGTATAGTACAAACAGAATTAAGTCTCATTACGAATAATTTCTTTCACGAACCATCACTGAACGCGACATCGGGTCGACACATTCGATGGAAGAAATAGAAAAGCTCGTCTCGATGACAACATTGTGCGACATATGTCCAAAATGATCTATTGGAATCAAAATATACTCCATAAATACTGCAGAATTCATTTGAATTGATAGAATTAAGAATTAACTTTCCTACCTCGAGTATAATGATATAAAAAAATGATCACGTTTTCAGTTAGCATTTATGCATTACTATCCTACAAATGTAAGTTTTATAAATAACGCTAAATATTTATTAATAAAAATAAGATCAAAATAAATAAAACTAATTCAAACAAACACTATATGGTACTACAATATAGTATATAGAGTATTTTCCCGAAACTACAGAGATTTAAATTATTGTAATATCATTAAAGAAATTTTTTTCACCAATTTTTAAAATACACCTGTGAGATTTATTATGTATACAACATTATTTAGAATACCAAAATTATGAAATTCTTTTTCGAAAATCATCGGTTGGTGTGAAATTGGTTTAGTCAAGTGTATCGACTGAGCACTGGCCAGAAAAGCATAGGACTACATATTTCTAGACTTGTGGTCGGGAGATTAACCGAATCAATTAAACCAGT
Source organism: Megalopta genalis (assembly GCF_051020955.1). Taxonomy (NCBI): domain Eukaryota; kingdom Metazoa; phylum Arthropoda; class Insecta; order Hymenoptera; family Halictidae; genus Megalopta; species Megalopta genalis. The sequence goes on along the minus strand of NW_027476091.1, from coordinate 2,070,408 downwards.
TTGTTTCGCACTTATCCGGCTCGAGGGACCGGAATGTGTCGCGGATCCGGCTCGAAGGACCAAAATGTGTGTGCGAAGCGAGTTGAGCTTTTTCGACCCGCGATTGCGTTCGCTCGTTGGCGAATTTATGCCGCGGATCAGGATTCTACGGGAGGTCCTACGGAACGGAACAAGTTTATTACAAAAGATAAAAGGTAACATTTTCTATTATTCCAAACATGACTAGACATATAAGTCAACATAATAAAAAACAGGGAGAATGTGAATGTGATTGTTATTATTGGGTATGGGCCTTGAGAAATGAAAGAGAGTGAGGAGAGTTCGTCGGAGCGTGTGCAGTTTCAAATGTTATTCTCTCGATTAGAATACGTAATTTCTGTTCACAATTTCGTTACTGTGAAAAATCATATCTTGCGGTTCTTCTTGAAGTTCTTTCGTTTCGTCATTTACGTTTCTTCTTTCTTCCTCCTGAGAGCCTAATAAAAATTGTATAACATGTATCGGGGTGCATCGTTCTCCTATAATCGTACTTATAATGTCTAGTTAATCATGTTCAAGCTTTCTTGTGTCTGATTGAATGGAATGAGCATTTTTATATAATAATCCTTCCATTCCGAAAAGCGATGAAACGTATAAAAGAGCCTTAGAAATAGTAAGGAATTTAAAATTAGTTAATGACAGTGTAAGACGAGGCTTGAAGTTTATCACGGAATGTAATAGCTTATTAATGAAAAATGAATATAATAAACAATTTATTTTACAAGTATTAGAAGATTATCGGTGACGTCATCCAGATGCCAGCAAATCAATCTGAATAAAAGCCGTATATTGACCAGTATGTGACATTTTATAAGATATTTCAATTAATTTTATTATAACGTATAATTTTAAATTAAGTCACGATAATATTATATACATGTAAGATTACATTTTCATTATAAAAAATATTTAGTACCGCCTCTAAAACAGTGGTACACATTTATATTAAAATTAAAACGTACATAATAGAAATTTCAAATCTTTGAACCCGATGCGACACGGGTTACCGTTATCCAGTCGCTTTGAAATTTTACATACATTATTTTTTCACCCTCAGAAATCATTTTTGTTGTTACATAGCATATTATAAACAAAAAAAAATCAATCATAAAAAATGTTTACCTTGAATGAATATCTAATAAGAAAATACGTACAACTCTAAAAATCCTCCACGGTATGATACTTCTTAAAACATTCCGGCAGAAGCTACTTTACCTTTCGCGCATTCTCACTTCGTTTCGCTTCGAATTTTATATTTATGTATGAACTTGGAGTCGAAGAGGTGTTTCAACTGATCTAAATTTTCCACGCATTTTGTAGTCCGGTAATTCGACAATTTGTAAAATTGCTTCTGCTATATTTATACTGTAATCAACATAAGTCTCCCTTTTTCAACTGTGAATAGCTTTATTTATAATGTAGGTATTGAACAGAGCCATATCTGACATGCAAAAGAAAAGTTTTCGGCATCCTTCGATGACTTTTTTCATGATTCGGAAACAGGCAACCAACTGATCTTGATGATCAACTGCACCCATAACCTTGTTATATTCCAGAATACATTTAGGCTTCATTACTTTCTGTAATTCTTTGTTTGATTACTCGACCATCTCTGCAGTTTCGTGTTTCATTGATATCATATACACGTCGCACTTGTCCTTCCACCTCACAGCTATCAAATTATTGCAACATCTTCATATACATTCTCCTTTCTTCAAAATATGCTTTTGATTGGCGTTTGGCATATTTTTCCTGTTCTTGCGCACTGTCTCAATTACGTTTGCCTTTTTCTGGTGTAATTTTTAAAAACAGATTTGGCGAAGTGTACCAGTTATCCAGAGACAAAGTATATTCCTTGTTTATTATAAATTTTGACAGCTCTATCACAACGTTCTCTAACGCACTATCATTTCGATCAATTTTGTACTGGCCAGTATATATTTTAAATCCGTGACAGAAACCGGTACATGCCTCGTACAATTTGTAAATTTTTAATACAAATCAGGCTCTTTTGGATGGATTGAATTGTTTGTACGCTAAACGCTCTTTATATTTCATTAAGGATTCGTCTATACTGACATATTCATTGGGTGTGTAAATTTCTTTAAATTTTTCATTCCCAAGGTTGATGATAGCTTTTATCTTTCGAAGTCGGTCATTACTATCAGCAGTTTCATTATCAGAGAAATGTAAAAATCTCGAAATTTGCCGAAATCTCTTAAAAGGCATCGTTTGTCTAAATATTGACGTTTCTACTACAGCTCTTCTAGTTCAATACAGTTAAATATTTGATTTTTTTCACTTGACCCATCAAAATTCACAGTGCATGATGGGCCTTTATTTCATCTAAGATAACAGGATACCAAGTGTCGTCCACATGCCGTCTTTTCGCTCGTCGTGAATTGTCTGATGTGCAAAGCGATTTGTTTTCATGGTCAGCATTTCCCGAAACTTGTTATCAAATGTAATAAAAAATAGGTCTAACATTGTTGGATTCTCGCTTAAATTATTTAAAATAGACGCTTTTATTCCATGATGTTCAGAATACTTCCAAACTATTGGTGTGTTTTTTACTTTCTGGCAAATCCATGATTGTCGTACCTTTCTCTTCACTACTCCCAACTATAATCATACGCCTTACACGCTTTGTGATTGGCGCAAACACGTTACTATCACTGGATTCGTTATCATTGCTTTTATCTAACACTTTCGTATTTTGCATTTTGTAGGGATTTCTTAAATTTTAATAACTAAACTGCTTTGTAACAACAATTATAAGAATCGCGACTAACTCTCGTTCGCGAGCCTGGCTCGTGATATTCATTTTTGATAAGCGATGGTAATATACAACGAATTTGTACAAGAAAACTGTTGTGGAAAAGACCAAGAATCTTTTTGTCAGGTTTAACGTCGCATCGACCTTCATGTCATTAGCGACGGTTTATTGTCCTGTTTCTTGTTTTTATTTCTTGGTAGATGTTGGTTTCCTTTAGGAATTTTACGACGGGTAGTATCTTGTATTTTTGTCTTGATATTTCGTATTTTCTGCATTCGAAAAGGACGTGGTTGGTCGACATAGTTTGGTTGCACGTGTTGCAAAAGGGTGGTTCTGTTCGTTTGATTAATCTTTTTTTAATGTTATTAGAGCAGAGATCTTGAAATTCAAGTCGCTAATTTTATTGGGTTGATATGGCTTTCTTCTGATGTTATAGATAGCGGTCTCTTATTCTCCGTTTTGTTTGTGTTGGATTCTTCTGTCTCTATTTCCATTGTATTTGTCCTGCCTTCTTGATATTCGACAATACGTTGACCGATATGAATATATCATTGATGATTGATACGTTAATGCGGGGGGGAGGGGATTTATATTCGGATCGGTTTGGGAACCGTTTTCGTTCGTGTTTGTATTGTTAGGACATTGCTTATAGCTTGATTGATTACAATTGAAGCAGATCTGTTTCTCTGAAGTGGTGAATATTCAGAGACTTGTTATAAACAAGTTTGTAGACTTGTCTTCTTCTGAAACTTAATATGTTTGCAAAATCTGGGTCTGTGATTACTGCTTTCAAGTACAGTGACTCGCATTAATATTCGGACACGATATTATTATAAAAATTATTACTCCCTTTTATTACTTATGATAGTATTATTGAATCAATAGTTTTCTCATATAATAAAGCACTTCTTATAGTTAGTAGAAACATAAATTTTTTGTTTATTTATTGCGCATATTCTTTTGTATAATAAGCAAATCTGTTTGTCAGTAGAGGCACAAATTCTGTGTAGGATATCGTCAAAATTAATTAAGAATGTGCTTGGAAATTTGTTCAGGACGTCGATATCGACGTATACTTGACGTCTGAAGCTGCACAAATTCAGGGTCAGATATCTCTGCTCTCAGGTCGGTTATTCTTGAGCAGAGTTTGATGTTATTGGTTCTAAATGCATTTTCAATTACTGAATTTGTTATGATCGATGCTACATTTGACAGCTCGATACGTTGGGTCGGCGAAATCATAGGACGGATTTCAATATTTGTGTTGCTGATGGTAATTGATTTAAATATTGCTGTTATGTTGCTGACAGTTTCTTTGTTATCTAGGTATGTGCATACCCTACCGTTTGAAATTCTCGATATGTATTTGATAGATCTGGGGCCTATTATCTTTCCTATGGCTAATGCATAGTCCCTGACGGTAATACCATCTACAGCATGCAGTATTATGGCTTGGTCCTTGGTTGCGGCGTATTCTCGTTCGGCATTTTCGTAGGAGGTGACTGATATAGTTTTGTTGTTGGCTCGGTTTCTTGGACTATTAGGGAGTTGGGAAGGATTCCTGTAGTCAGGATCTCATCCCAGATCTGGTCGCTCTACATTTGTATCTTGATACTGTAGGAAATGAATCGGCAAATTTATTATTCTGAGTCGAAGTTTTAAATTGTTTATTTCACAAAGGCTCGGCTCGAATAAACATCGTAATGTATTAAACAATCTTCTTATCGATCGCATCTCACAGCTAACACGATTCATTCTACAGTTCGGCCAATCCTGAACTGTAGAATGACCATCCATGGTCACCAAAGAATCACAACTTTATTTCCAAGAGTTAGATCTTAAAAAATATACAATTCATATTACACAAAACGTAAATAAGAAATAATAAAAATAAGTCTTACGGAATGCAACAAATACGCATACAAACACACACAAACTTAAACTTATTCACAATGCGGTATCGTTTTAGTTTTCGAACAATCTGACACAATGCTTCATTTCAAACTCTGTCAAATTTCGAATCACTTCTTCAGATCTTGTCGATCTACAAGCAAACAGTCTAACGAATTTGGTATAAACCCATCCACTACTGCCAAAACATATATAAAACCTTTTCCACACTTCTCCGTAATGATCCACATGAATTGTCTGAAATGGTAGGTTACCTTTAGGTAAACTATGCAAAAACCTCTCCTGTCTACCACTAATTAGCTAAAATTCAATACATTTCAAACAATTGTTAATATATTGTTTAATCTTTTGTCGCATTTCCGGAAACCAGTATATTTGTCTTATGTCATCGATGACTTTGTCAATACTTACATGCCCCAAATTGTCATGAGCCTAATAATTTATATATATTTATATATATATATATATATATATATATTGTCATTAGCCTAATAATATTATTTTCTAAACACGCGGGTACGTAAAATAACAATTTATCATTATTAATTTTTCTATTTTCCTATAAACTAACCGTCCCTTAATTCATAATGTTTTTCCTCGCTTGTTTCCAATCTATTTCTTAATCCACGAATCGTATGGTCTTGATATTGTTTAATTGATAATGTCTCTTCAAAAGTATTAGGTTCCAATACTGCGTCAAGATATCTTAGCTCGCAACTCATTTGAGTCGCTCGAACGTCCCGGTGAAATGTCGGGACGCACATTGTTGTTGTTAATCCTGAGCTCCTTAAACCGGTGGAACACGCAAACGTTCGTGAGTAATATCCTATCACTAAGCTTGTTCGACCACGGACCGTAAGTCCACAATGTTGAATCCTTCGGCGATGATGGATCGTACACGTGATTTCTTCTGCATCCCTGCCTCGATGATGAAATGCTTTCTGGCAATGAATATGGGTTTGAGATTTTTCGAGCATTTCTTGCATAATCTTCATTTCGTCGACTCCTGCGTTGGGCATCATTTTTGTTCCTACAGCTTGTTTACTTCTGAAAAAATACAAACATGCAAAATATATAAACATGTGCTAGAAAAGAACGATGTATTGCGTAGCAATTTTTAAAAAATGCGGATCTATCAGGGACGGTGGTGGATTGTTGTTATACTAATTGACCGCGAACTAATTCGTAGGACACGATCCATTTTTTTATTCGATTGGATTTCACACCTCGTACCCAATTCATAATCGATTCGATTTCATCAAAATTCAATTCATGGCCGATATAGGTGTACTCTATTATTATCACTTTTCTTTTACTCATTATATCATTACCAAGTGTATTCAGAGTTAATAGTACATATATTTATTAAAAGGACAACCAATAGTAGTAGTAGTAGTAATAGTTGTAATATAAAATTGTTGAAGAAGTAACTGTAGCCTCGGACAAAAATTAATTTATACTTTGCTTGGGACTGAAGTTCGAAATTATCAGATTTCATTGCGCCGGTTTCTTAAGCGCGCACAGGCGGTAATATAAACTGTAACTTATAAATACACACCGCGATACACACCCATTATCGCCGGTGTCGTTAGAGCACACCAGCGGTAGCATACAATGTAAAACGCGATAAATGACCGTCTTTAATTGGTGGAGAGGATCACATCAAAAAGGTATATACGCGGACGAAATTCAGTCGCGGTCTGTTAGTTTAATTTGGTCGCTTAGTCGTTCGTGCATAACGTACATAAATCTTCTTTAAAATGAAAGTTATAGTAATAGCTTTAGTAAAACTTTGTACATTTTACTTTGTACGTTGTACAGTTTATTTGAGGAATAATCCAAGCCATAATCCCAATAAAAATAAACAATTAAATAATGATTTTTTAAAAATAAAGTTATAATTTTCTTCCTCTGTTCGGGGCTGGAACTATCCCAGAATGGGAGACTGTTAGTCGAAATGGTTGAACCTAAACAAACGATTAAATACATGTAAACACGTCGAGTCTTTATTACAGAATCGCTGACGCGATGAACAAATAAATGGTTTCAAGTATACTTGATGAGAAAAATTCTCGGTCTACGTGGATGGTACAAGGTGGAAAAGAACAATTGGTCCCAAATGGTAGCCGCTACTTTAGCATAAACGAAGTACATATAAGGATGGGGAGTGGGGAGATACTGGCCTAATTATTAGCACACGTGTATTGTGCTGTGATCAGCGAATTATGCCTCGTATTTGCATATTACTTGCGCGAATCGCGATGTCGCTATTGTCACCAGAAAATTATCCGTGTATATTTTTAAAAATAAAAATACCGCACTTAAATAGGAACTTCGATTTAATTTATAAGACGGTTTTACTCAATAATTTACGTATATTAGCCGTGGCGTAATAAAACAGAGCTGATAAGTAAGGTAAGGAATGTATTATGCTTGATTACCAATGAACGACTGTTTTATTACTCTTTTATACCTTTTGTCATTGTGGCGTACGTGATCGAATGCATGTACAATTATAACGGCGTACATGATAGCGCAGGTAAAAGGGATCGGATGTCCGAAAGATAGGCTGATCGAATGCGTCTCAGGTGGGCTCGCATGGCACTCTATCCGAACGAATTTTCCTGCGTCATGAATCAAATTCCCGAATATCGTGCATTATGTCGGGTGATAAGCCTAGGAGCCTGTAAAATCCCGGAGTTGGCCTCATTTTCCAGCTTGACCACCGGTCAAAACGGGGACAACGTCAAAGCATTTTTGTTTCATATTTAAAGTGCCTTATCAATTCGTCCACACAAAATTTCACTTTTTTGCATAAATAACAAATGAATCGAACGATTTATTTCATTTCTTCATGTGTTACGTCAAAAATACTACCATATTTTGACGTGTATTCATTTTCCATGTATATGAACAAATAGATGTTCATCCTCAAAAATATTGAGGTTCCTTATCATTTTGTCCGCCAGAGTATTTGTAGGATTGGGATGGGCGTATTCGAAGTATGACTTTAATGACGAAATAATTTAATAAAAATGTAAAAATGTAAAGATATAAAAATGGTACAATGGTCATGTGTACATTCACGATCGAAACTGATCCATACCTGCGGTGTCTCCGCGATCTTCTTTTATTTCTTCCTGGACACGTTCCTGGAATGCTGGAGAATGATCGCGACGTTCTGTTTCTTTCGGTTCAATATTTCGGAAGCTCTCGATCCTCCGGGATGCTTCGTTGCAGCATCGGTATCGCCGGTCTCGTTAGCCAATATCAGCCGATTACGATGCATCTGAAACAATAGTGTAAGAATGCCCGTAAGGATGCCAAATGAAAGGTAACGTAACGACCTTTGAGGTCCATTTATACAAACGTCACCGCGGGTACATCGTAAAACTCACACCAACAGATTAGTACGGTCCACAGACATGGCCTCGCCGTAAGGCGGCCGGGCTGACGGAAAAGTGTTGTTCTGAACTACATCTGACCGTTACCAGACCGGATGACGAGGTCCTAACCTCGCTATTAAACTAAAAGAAGAGTGGATTCTACTCAGCTACATCGGAAGCTAGGCTAATCCTCACGACTTGTTTTTATAGTTGTTGACAATCGACGACTATAATTCCGTATCGGTACACGGCTGGCGACGTTTTCATCAGCGAAGTTTGCTGTACACGTGAAAATAGTAAAAGAATAAAGTCATTTCCAGGCTTATAAACATCGGGGAAGATATTCCTCACCTAAATATTAGATATTTCTCACATCTGAAAGCGGACAGTTCGAATGGATATTTGATCGCCGATCGTGTGTCGCTGCAAGGCATTCCTGTTTCTTATAAGTTTCTTGATAAACTATTTTTCGCTTGTAGACATTTAAATTACAGACAGGCTGTGGATATTATTTCTCGCAAACCAGGTATGTATTGTGAAAGGGATGACTGATATGCTATTTTTGAATGTATTACTTTACGAATGGAATGGAGCCGTTCTTCATTGAATAAGAATTTCATTGGCAGAAGTTGACGTTCCCATTACGACAGTTCTAGGTACTAAGTATTTTTTTACAATAGCAGTTAATGGTTGCTGCATCATATGATTCTAGGTAACTCATATTTAACAGACAGTTATTTTTATATTTTTAGGTCAATAACTCGCAGGGTACCTTATCACTTTAACAGCTATCCTAACAGCTACCTGCGATGAATGCTCAGTCAAGTGTTTTAGTGCATTGTATAATAATTAAATGTAGAGCTCGAAATGTCGATTAAAAAGTCGCTTATATGTTAAGTGGCCGCGACATTTTGAAGTCGGAAACGATTGTCCTCGTTACTGCAACATGGCTACTTTGGGGTACTGCCGATCTTACGATAATTTCTTATGTTTATTCTCAATTGATCTAATATATTCAAGATATATAACAGAATGCTTCAGGAAACATAGTGTCACAGAACGAAAACCATTTTATTTGACTAGTTCCCTTCACCTGTAATTTTCACAACCGAATCAAAAGTTTAACATCCTAAGATTTATGAAATGCGGAAACTAGCTTCTTAAATTTCTAATAATGGTTTGACGTCATTTTGCCCTATGAATCAGGTTGCAAATAAAGACGAAAAAGATACAAAAAACATGCTTTCCAAAACAAAAGAATAAACTATTATATCTATAAAACTCGACAAAATTACAGAAAAATAATAAATAATCCACTGCCTAGATACATTTACGTCTTGTTTTAAGTTTTCATGTCTTTTTTTATGTGTGCGTTGTGATTACAGAGCCCTCTTATGACAAACTGCGTATTGCATTTAACGTTAATTTCTTGGTCTGTGAAATGTATGGACACTGCACGTAATTTTCTTTCCTTTTTTAAAATAATATTGCAAGTACTGAAACATGTATAATAAGTTATGATACCTAAAGCTCATACATTCGAAGTTTAGTATTTACCTAGAACTGATTACATCAAATTAGATCTAATTAGATCAGTGCACAGAAATCGACACACGATAACTAGATGAGTGATCAGAAATTGGCACATGGTAATTAGAAAAGGCTCAGTTACTGGCACATAGTAATTAACTTTTCATTTTTTAAGAGCGCAGTAATTCGATCGAAAACTGATTTTTATATTAGATTTTGTTAATTATTTTGTGTTGTTTATATATTTCGGTTATCATAAAATTTGTATTTATATTATATAATAGACATCAATGTTAGAGGTGTGCGAGTACGGATCAGGACGGGATCTTGAAACTTTCGAGTTTTCCGAAAATGTTTAGGACTTCTTAAAATACTGGGAGCGCGTCTTTTTTTTAATACGGTCCTAGTTAACAATTTTTGATTTCCATTGTTGCAGTTTATTTTGCAAAATTTTATATTTTTTAACAAACCAGAAAAGTAAGATATGTATAGTTTGATTTAAAATTCTCTACGTATGACAGTATGTAATAGCTTGGTTCTCTCGATTGCAACGATATTTCCAATGGTTGAAAACATCTTTTCGCTAGTCAATTTTGTACTAGGTACGGCGATGTGTCGTTTTGTAATAATTGGTAGCATAGGAAATCGAATGTTTTCAGGAATCTTGAATATTGTCGTCCCGATCACGTCCCGACCCGATACACATCTTCTCATCCCGTTCCAAGCATCGGGTTTCGGGAAATCTCGAGTTCACGCACACCACTAATCAACATATATTTTAAATATTTTAAGAATTGCGATAAGGGTTAAGAAAACCATTTAATTTGTAGAAAACTTAGGACGACACTTTAATGAACACTGTTGCGCACGGCACAAAATAACCGCCGGAAGTCGTGAGGAGACGACAACGATTTATTTGTTGGACTCCGCAGTCCTCGTTTACAATTCTTGGAGCACGGCTCCGTTCGACGTATAAATTGCAGCACGGCTACGAATTTGTTACGAAGTGAAGCACGGCTTCACTGAGACTATGAAATGGAAGCACGGCTTCGTATGGGCGCATGGGCGCTGAATAATACTGGTCTATAAGCGATAACGTTGTCTACCAAAAATCCTCCGTTATCAAATTTGCGGCAGTATATATAGACACCTGGCCGATGTTCAAGGAGAAGCATCGTCAGGCGTCGAAGGCCGGGTCATTGCCTCCTAAGGCAAAACGCCGCGTGTTTACAATGGCCGAGGCGAGCGTTTGACGGTCGGGCCAACGCACGTCGATCGTGTTATTGTCTTGCCGCCTCGCCGTTTATTCGACAAAAACGGCGAGATTCTTAGGATTATTAAAAAGAAGCCAGATATAAGTGCGTCTGAGATTGTATCAAAAGTCCAGGAACGAAATAAAAATCAAATGCATACAAGAACGATTCAGATTACATTGGGCAGGATTTAAAAGCAAAATTGTGAGGAAGCAACCGTACATCAGTGAAGTGAATAAAACAAAGAGAGTGGAATTTGCGAAGCAAATCTCTCTCTGAGTCGGAGAATTAGTGTTTATAGACGAAATAATGGGTAAACACTTGAATTTTGACATATGAAAGGAAAATTAGCAAAAAAGTGCGGGTTAATTAGGAATGGGAATGACATACTATTTTTAATGGGATAACGATTCGAAACTTGCGGCTGATATGGTACGTCAATGACTTTTATGTAATACTATATGACTCCTATCGAGATCCATCCATGTAAATCGGGGATTGAAATTATCGAGCATGCAGCATTGTTAGTAGGCGTAGCCTCGCGCTACACTTGCGTCTACTTGAACATACTCGAACGACAGTGCTCGACAAGACATTCTGCAAGTCAGACGTTTGTTTCATGTCACCACACTCCTATATATGTATTTGTTGTTTGTAAGGAATTTATATGTTACGACCAACCTGTTCACGAAAAAGGCTACGCAAGGAGTGAGGAGAGTCCCGCTCAGCGACGTGGCGCGTAATTGTATAGCTTTGGAAGTTGAGTTGAGAAAGTTGAGGAACCAACCTACAGTGGATTTTCCTTAGTTGGAAAAGAACTTGAGCGATTCTCTTTTGAGTCTTTTGCGGACAATTCATCAAATCCTTATCGGTTAAGGATAAGGATCTGGCGAACATTTGAATTTCTCAAGGAATTATAATTACAAAGTAATTCAATTACAATGTAATTCGATACTGAGATCGCCATTTAATTAAAATACAAGGTGATTTGTAATTCAATAGGAGTATAATTACAAAATACTAAGTATTTCAATTACATTAATTACGAATTACAATGTACTTAATAAATAAATTAAAATATTATTAATAACTACGACGTAATTATTATTTATTGGACACGGTATACCGCATGAATAATAAATACTTAACCATTAAATGATAATTAATAAGTAACAATTGAAATCGTATTCGTAATTAATAAACAAATTTTATTATTTCAAATAATTGATAAGTAATTGTTTTCTCTTTCATTTAAACTTTCAAACAACAAATAATTATACATAAATATATATTGTATTTCAATTACACTCGTGATTAAAATAAATATAAATTAAAATAAATAAGTATTGCTCTTTCTCAATCTTTTTTCAAAATTGAGTTCTTAATGTTTTAAATATATTTCGGATAAAGATATAGGCAAAAGTAATTTTTGAGCATTTTTTATTCCATCGTTTACCCGAATGTATATACTTCTTATTACAGTTTTATTTCACATTCTTTATATTAAATAGATACACGTGACTCCCATTAATATTCGGACACGATATTATTAGAAAAATTATTGCTCCCTTTTATTGTTTATGGCAGTATTATTGAATCGTTTTCTCATATAATAAAGCACTTCTTAAAGTAAGTAGAAAAATAAATTTTGTTTAGTTATTGCACATGTTCTTTTGTATAATAAGCGATAAACAAGATTGTGACAAAATTTAACGTCGCAAAAATATTCGGACACAACATCTTAGATGCCAGAGTAAAATATTGTATTACATTGACGACGCCGCTAACACATATTGTATATAAATAAATAAAAATTCGTTGTAAGAACTCGGTACCACAGAAATTATTGGTGATATCAGACGCTTTACTTGTGAAAATGGGATGAAAAGGAAGAAATACGTCTTTTGAAATCCGACAATTGGTTATTTATCACAAGGGAATGGGATCTTTTAATAATAAAGCAGAATTAATGGAAACAATCACGAAAATATGACCAGAAATTCCGACTGAATTTATGCCACACAGATGCAATGCAGTCCTCAAATCCAAGGGTTATCCAACATCTTATTAGACTGTTATGAAAACTACAGTCAATGATACATCGCTGTTTTTCATTAAAAGTGATTATATAACTTAAGCGGCGTATGTTTCTATGCATTCATAGGTACCGAACAATTCTATCAGAAGCTTATACTATTTCTTTCGTCCTTTCCTAATTCAATGGGATCTCGATGTTGCGAGCCATCCTTGTCCTGCTCGCCTCTAGCGTACACATGTTCGTATCTATTGTCTCGAGTCGTCTGTAAGTCATTCCTCTGACGGCTTGATTCTTATCGTCGGAGACCCTAAACGAGAAAGCCACTTGAAGGTGCCATAAAATAGTATTCCCTACAATTGCTGTCAAGGACGGAAGGACTGTCCTGAAACTATGCTTATCGTAAACGAGAATTTCGAAGCATTGCACAGCATATGGTGTATCTCGACGTATTTCGTTTCTTTTTTATGAAACCATTTCTAAATAAACCATAGACCTTTCCTAATATATTAAAGAATTTTGTCAGCTTCTTCTTTGTTGAAAATTGTGGTTCAAAATAATGAGGAAGAAAAATAATTGATATGTTTCTTTTTCGCAGGAATAGAGAAAAGACTGTTCCTCAATACATAATCTATTGCAATCAGTGTTTTAAATTTGTCAGATTTTCTGGTAGGGTTTGATCGTATATTTTTTAGTCTATATACTTGGACTAAATGATATTAACGAAACTAAGAGAATCGTGAAAATAATATAAAATTTCGAGTTACTGCAGTAGCTGTGTGTGTGTGTGTGCAATGTAATTTAAGTTATAATTTTTTCCATAATTAAAATATTTAATCTTTTTAACTTACTTCTAATAAACGAATTTTATTATGTCTGACGGTGCATTATTTTTTTATACAATATTAATCGATCTCGTAGTAATATGACTGAAACTTTTGGATCGATTAAATATATGTACTACTCGATTAAAAACATCTAGCATTTAACATTTTCAACTATTTCATCATAAATACTGTACGATATTTTTGCAGTATAATTTATGCTGAAATTCATTTGCATCTTGTAATTGCGAAACAAATGACAACCTAGCAGAGTTGTACATTATTTAGATAATAAATTATAGAAACGTTACGAACAAAAGATACTTCTTCATCTTTATGCAATATTGGAGGGTCCTAATAAAATAAGTATCTTTATTCGATGTGTTTGAAATAAATAATTTTATTAGTCGAGAATTTGTCCGACAAATAAAAATACCACTTAATTATCAACACGTAACTACATTGTTCCAGAACAAAAACAAATCAATATTCATAGAATCGTTTTTCAAATAAAGATAGGAAAGTGTCGAATATGTGGATGCTTGGTCTCAAGTTTCCGATTATGCTCTCTAGTTTTCATTTCGGGGTAATACAGTATCTAACAAAAAGATAACATACTTTAAAACTAATGTAATTTTTATTTATGTAACATTACAACTAAAATACTGTTTCTATATAAATTTGCAAAATACCACTATAAACATACACAAATGAAATAAAATTGCATTTCGCAAGTGTAAACAATTTTATTTAAAAAAAGAGAATTTTTATGGAAATACAGTCGGACAAAATGTTAGCACACTTAACTAAAAATTATGTATGTCAATAAATCAAGCAATAATATTGAATGCCTAATGTTTTGTGGCTTCATCTTTCCACTTATTAACAGTCGTCATTATCTACGAAGTTTCTTTATTAGTTTTTTGTTCTAATTGTTTCTTATCATCTTAAATACATTTTTATCATTCGGCAATCTTTTGAAATTATCTGCCATTTGCATAATGCATGGTTATGATTTTCGCAACAATTTTCAACGATATGATCTTGCTGATTAATCCTCGAGAAAAAAATTCGCGGCATCACCCTGTTGAAAAATATGTACAGGGTATTCCTGAAACTATATACAAGCGGTCACCGGGTTATTCTTCATAAAAAAGAAATGAAAAAGATATAGAGTGACTTCTTTTTTTTTAGGATTTCGTTTTTGAGAAAACCAGGTTTTAAACCTTGCTTTGTACATACGCTTTTCCGGCTATAAGCGATGTACAGCGCTTAGCAAATTTTCAATCTCGATTTTCTCGAAAACTAAATCCTAAACAAAAAAATATTTTATTTTACACTTTTTTCATGTTTTTTTTATTTGGAATTACATGGAGTCGCAACATAATTCTTAGTGAAATATGCCATCATTATTTTCCACCGTATTTCCATAAAAATTCTTTTTTTCTAAGTAAAATTGTTTAAACTGGCGTAACGTAATTTTATTTTATTTGTGTATGTTCATAACAGTAATTTACAAATCTATATAGTATTAGAATCTCGGCTATTACCTTAAATAAATCTAAATTACGTTAATTTTAAAGTGTGCTATCTATTCGTCCGGCACTGTAGCTCGTTGAGTTTCTTCTTCTTTGAGCTTCTTCACATGTCGCGAAGTAAAGATATTTTTCTACCAGAAAGTATCAGTGCACATTTCTTTTTACATCCATTTCCAATACATACATTTTTTATTCAAAGCGTATTTATTCGTGGCGTTGAATATAATTTTCATCTTTTATCTTTATCTTTATATGAAGGCTACGAATAGATTTGCGGATAACTTTTGCCAGAATTTTGAAGATTCAAACTTTTACATTCTTGAATATACCTTCATAAAGCAGAGATTGAAAACAATTATGACATCGGTTTCAGTTCGTGAAAGAATTATGGAGAATCCAAAAATTCTCATCAAACAGTTTCCATTGTTTAATGATGGAAATAAACAAAAAGCACAATACCGCGTATCCAATTAAATAATGATATTTTATTCGAAGTATGCACACGTGCTATTTTATGTCCTTTATATCCGTTTATGTAACTGCGACAGGCTGACTAGAACGCGCTGTTTGACCCATCAATTGAAACAAAAAACTCAACGCACACAAAATAACTGCCGAGTAGCGACGATGTCTTCGAGCACCAAGGAGAAATGTGATAGTTGAATGCCGACATTTAAAATCGATATTATGTATATAGGTCCATAACTGTTAATTTTCAGTTCTGTATGATAGCCAGATAGGATTAGTATGTCACTTACTGTGCCCATTAAAGTGGCGTCTGAAGTTTTCGATAAATTATATGGTTTTCTATGTTGATGTCTTTTATGTTGTTGATGTCATATATGTTGATGTCTTTTACATAACTACTAATTTTATTATAATTGAAATATATAAGGAACATAAAATATTTAACAAAATATAAATAGTAGTTTTCGATCGAGTTACTGTGCCTTGTAAGAATGAAAAGTTTACTACTGCGTGCTATTTGAGCCGTTCAGTGCATACATCGATTAACTCCACTTTTTGAAAAATCTTAAATTTATGTGTCAAAGCACTTGCTATAGTCATAACTTTTTATATTTATAATAACTTCCCTGAATAATAAAAATTAACACCATTAAACGGCAACATTTTTTTGGCCATTGAAAAATAAGTAATTTATTTCAGAAGTCATTTTGATTAACTCCATACCCTAATGTAATCGTTGCTTTATTGTCATGCATCAACGCTTTGTTTTAAACAGCCGAAGATGCTTTCCCCCCTCTCAATAATATTGGTAATAAAATCGCATCGACAAACAGATTAAAAAAAAGCGCAACGCAAACGGTAGTTAGTATAACAGTGATCTCGCACGCTGAATGTTACTGTCTACTTCACCATTATTGCACGGCCTACATATTTTCTTGGTCTTTTCATCATTACTCCCAGATTGTTTTTAAAGAAATAAATATTATACCGTTATAACCAAGATGAGTGAGACTAATAACAACGTGGATGACGAAAACAGTGATGGTTCTTCAATACGATTTATTAACAGAAAGTGTGGTTCAAGAAGACGTTTATCGTTTTCCTCGGATTCATCTGATTGCAACAGTACAAATTTCGCAACAAACACGTTGATTGGGAGGAAAAGAAGTTGTAATCCTGATAAATGGACACGAAATTTACAAAAGCATAACAGAACAAAAGGTTTGGCATATAGGAATAGGGGAGGAAATTTAATACCTGCAAAAACATTTGTCGATATAAAATGCAGATGCCGCCAAAAGAGCAACCAAAAAATTTTTTCTAATGAGAGAGAGACTGCCATGAAGGCATTTTATAGTTTACATAGTCAGCTCGACCAAAATATTTTCTTAAGAGGTTGTATTAAAGTCAACGAAATAAAAAGAAGGCGCCCCACGAATGAAACTAAAGAACGAAGATCACATTCTTTTACATATTACTTTCGAAAAGACACACGTGATATTCCCGTTTGCAAAAAATATTTTAGAGACACTTATCAGGTGAGCGATGGGCGGATATACAAATGTTGTCCTAAAGAACAAGTTACATCTTTGGTTGATCTGCGCAAAGGCCATGTTGCAAGCAATAAAATAGATGACACAAGTGTTATAAAACATATAAAGTTATTTCCAGCCTACCGTAGTCACTACACTAGAGCTCATAATCCAAGACGACAATATTTAGATCCTGACTTAAATATTAAGAAGATGTATGAACTATACGTCACAGTATGTGAAAAGGAAAATGTAGTACCAGTGAAAGAAAAGTATTACTATAATGTGTTCTCTACAAAATTTAATTTACATTTTAATTTATACATTCAAATTTTGAAAAGGAAACTCACTTAGAAGAGGCTGAACGGGCTCGCAGTCAAATGGCTGCCGACCGAATGGCAACATCAGAAAAAGTTTTCTTATTTTCTTTCGACTTGGAAGAAGCTTTGGCCTTTCCCAAGCTGACCACATCCGTAGCTTATTATAAGCGTGATTTATATGTTTATAATTTCGGATGTCATGAATTCAGTAAAAATATAAGCCACATGTTTGTTTGGCCAGAAACTGAAGGATCTCGTGGGTCTCAAGAAATTTCATCTTGTCTAATAAAGTACATAAAGACTTACGCTACAAACTTTGAAAAAATAATAACATATTCGGATTCGTGTACCGGGCAAAACAGAAATATTAAAACTGTCTTAAGTTTATTGAAACTTGTTCAGAGTATGGAAATAAGAGCTGAGTCAATTGAAATGAAATTTTTGGTAAGTGGGCACAGCTATTTGCCTAATGACTCAGATTTTGCCATTATTGAGTCACGTGCGAAAAAAAATCAAAACATTTTTTCACCAGATGATTGGTACAATATAATCAAAACATGTAAAAAGAAAGCTCCATTTCATCTAATCCAAATGACCCACCAAGATATTTTTTCAACAAAACCTTTAGAACAATCAATCATTAACAGAAAAGTAACCGTCACAGGCTTTCCAGTAAATTGGCTTAAAATACGCTGGATAAAATTAGAAAGGTCCAAACCCCATCTCATACAATTCAAATGTGATTATAATGAAGATACAGAATTTAAAGCCATTAATTTAAGAAAATCTGTATCAGGTAGACCGCAAAGTTTGAAAAATATATATCAGCCTTTATTATATCCTAAAGGCAGAACTGTGACAAGGGAAAAATGGAGAGACATGATGGACCTGCTAAAATACATTCCTCCTGTTGAACATGATTACTATAAAAACTTGACAACAAATCGAAATGACGAATCCTCACATCCAGCTGATGAAGAAGACATTATTTATAATATTTCTGATGAATTAATTACAAATAATATAATATAACAGAACTGTGAACATTCATGTTTATGCAAAAGCTGTAATAAAAATATATAATAACTAACTTTTTCTGTAATAAAAAACTTAAAAATTTAAAGACTGAATTTAACTTTACTACTTTTTTTCAGTTGCCAAATTGATTAACTCCACCAGTCACATAAAAGCTGTATCATTACTGACGATTATTTTTTGGCTATTCTTTCTTATTAATTTTATACAGCGTCAGATGAAAGCTATATCTGTATTTATGCATTCTACATTATATGTGTGAATCTATATTATAACAGGAATTTTAGAAAACAATGTACATCGTTTCATCGCGTTTCTCAACTTTTTCTTTTATGGAGTTAAGCGATGTGTGCACTGAACGGCTCATTTACTGAGCCTTTTCTAGTTATCATCTGCACACTCATCTAATTACTATATGTCAATCTCTGTGCACTGATCTAATCACTATAAAGAGTGCTAGGTAAATACTAAAGTTCGAAAATTGTATGAACTTTGGGTATCATAATTTATTACACATGTTCAGTACAATCACGTATAGCGTATACACATTTCACGGACAAAAAAAGTAATCTTAAATGTAACACGTAGTTTGCTATAAGAGGGCTCAGTCTAGACTGTTTTTCTGCAATTTGGTAGAGTTTTTTGAATATAATAATTTATTTTTTTGTTTTGTGGAAAGCATGATTTTTGTATTTTTTTTATCTTTATTTGCAAAGTGATTAGTAAGTCTTTTAACAAAATCAGGAAAGAAGGAAATTCTGCGGCTGGAAGAAAAAACACTGAATGTCACATGTTTTCACTTTCGAGATGTTTGTCCTTTAAAGTTCTGGCCACCAATTCCTTTCTTGATTTTCCATTTATTGAGCTTATCGTATTTGCACAAAATGAAATTTCTTGAAATTGTAACATGTTGCGGTATTCTCTACAGTCACTGAATTATGCCGCGAGATCTAGGACGCTCGGAGCGTGGGCTGAGTCGAATGGTGCCGGCCCTGAGCAACGGCGAGTGCGCGTAGGGTATGTGCGTCGTGCCGAGCCGTGAGTCTGGGGAGTGGGGAATGCCTCGTTTCTGGCTGAGGAAGCGATCTGCCGAGAACGAGGATCACTGTCGCGTAGACCGTAGCGTTGGGTGTTTGGAAGAAATAAGTGTAACTGTGACAATTCGAGCCGAGATTAATTCATACGAAATGAAGGAAGATAGCCGCTAAAAACCATAGGGCAGCAGGCGAAATAATAAAGGACAGTGCTGGCAACAACTGGCAGCGACCGTTCCAAAGATATGTCAAGACTAGTGACCGGCCAGAAGCCGCATTCGTAACTGGGAATTTCTGATCGGTTTTTCGGTAAGTCTCATTATCAGTACGAATTTCTTCATTTACATTTCAATGGCTCGGACACCTTCTCTCGGATGGGCTAATTATTCGCCAGTGCGAATTATTACACGCCACGTGCGTTACGCATATGGCGTCTCGAGAAAGCTTGCGAAACTGGAAGCACGTGTCTTCCACGTGGGCAATCGGTTCTTGCGGATATTTGGCGTCGCGGCCATATTTATTTATATTAATATTCGGACAACTTTTAAAACGCCATAACTTGCTTAGAACTGGACTGAACAACTTGAATTTTGTTATTGTTTAGAATGATTAAAGAAAATAATATATGACGAAATATATATAACGATGATTTAAGAAATGCATTTCGTAGATCTCGGTAATTTATATGCATGTTGAAAATTTCAGCGGAATCGGTTGACTTTGGTATAAGCGGTAAACAATTAAAGATCGCAAAAATCGCAGTTTTGTCCTGATTTTTAATATTTCTGTCCAATAATTGTGAGAAAGTTGCTGTTTTAAAATTTGTTTAATGCTCGTAACTATGACCTTGCGTTAACTGATTTCGATGAAATTTTCGGCATGCGTGTAACTTATCGAGATCTACAATTCCTAATATATTTTCTTTGCAATATGTAAGCTTATTTTCTAATAAAATGTCGCTTTATGGGCATGTCTTGTATTTATTTCTTTATTTCTAGATATCTGAAACTGTTTCTTAAGTTGTTTAATGTAAGTATTGTATAACATACTGTATAGCGTACCTGATTATACATTCACTTCAGATTGATCCTCTATAACTTGAGATATTATTTTATTGTCGTTAAGAATATGAAATTCTTTATCATTTCCATCATTTTTAATCACATTTTCTACATCGCACTCTACGCAGTGCGAAATGCACCTTGCGTCATTATACATATAACTTTGTGATTACGGTTTGTTCGCTATCTGATCTTTCATGCAAAGATGAATTACTTTCACCCACTTTTAGAGGTTGTTATTCATTTTTATTCCTGTATTCGTGTTTGCTGCATCATCTTCTTTGCATTTTAATATGTTATCTTTATAATTTTTTTATGATATATACAGTAAATCTACCAATGTTATATTTACGAGACAAGAAATTAATTGTTTCTGAAGCGTCTATTAATTTCAAATTTTTCTTCAATACAAAGCACCACTCTTTTTCTCTTTTCGTTTGATTTGTGTGAAGACGTAATGAGAATATAGTTTCTGGACGAATCACATACATACAAGTAACTGAATTAAATCGTTACTTATCTTACATTCTATGCAGGAAGACTATGCTAGAATTTCTAACTAAGAAACAAAAACAGTGTGTTGTATAATGGGTATGTCGCGTAGACTGGAGTTGGATAAGAGGAGCATCGTTCCTGACATCCAATTGTTGGTAACGGGTTACTATGTTGGATAAACACAGTCCAGATAAACGGTGTTTTACTAGTTCTTGTACTAGTTGTTCTGTCATTAGTATTTATTTAAGATTGATGTCGTTTTTAAATCTCTATTTTATACGATTTTAAGATTTGTTTATAGTATGTATTTTTTTTTGTTGCAACTTGAATGTCCGAATTATATATAATATATATTATATATTATCAAATATTTCAAGATTTAATGAAAAGTATTTGTTTAATATAATGTTTTACATGTAGTGTATAAACAAGGATTCGGACATGGACAAACTAATCTAAATTGGAATCGAAATTGCGTAGGAACCGTATTTTATTAGGCTTCCCTCAATTTATTTTCTTTATTACATCACCGCCCAATGCTTCATCCTGTAGCAAATGATAAAATGTCATGGTTAATAGTAAATCAAAGACCTATGCATATAAACTGTGAATCGTTTAATAGAGTTCGATGATGTACCTGCGCTGTTGTCTGTTTTTGAGTTGAAGTAAATTACCTCTCAGATGTTATACCAACAGAACTTTTATGATTTTCATTATTTTTATCGGTTTCTTTGCTTTTGTTACATGCTCCACTGCCATTAGCTTTATCTGTTTTTTCCGCTTCTTCTTCATCGTTACTACTACTGACAATAACTATTATCTCGTCATTATTGAAGGGTTTTACCGGTCTATTAGCAAATAATGTTTGCATCTATAAAATAGCATGCGATTATCCAATCTGTCAAATCTGATAGTATATTATCATTTTTAAATGAGTTTGTTTGCAAGTATACATATACTTCTGTCTTTTCTTTTTGTGCTTCCTCCTTTCTCTTATCACAATAATTTTTAATTTCTTTCCTGATATTTCCAATATCTGCAGTTGTTTCTGTAGTTTCCAAACATAGCACAAGTTCTTTTATTTCACGACTATATGTAAAGAATTAATTGTAACAATACAATCGAGCTTATAATGGCAAATCAATATTTTGAAATATTACATTGTATATGCTTGACCTCTGTAGGTTATTAAAAGCGTTAGTGTTATTTTTGTTAACAAATTTACCTAATGCTTTATTTAGATCATTCACTGTTAGTATTGTTCATAGGTTTTTATTTTCAACCAAACTGGTGTCCTTTTAGTTTTGCTTGTATGTGGTTTCCACAAAACCTTAATTCTCCTAATTAAAAAACCAAACACAAATTTTACCTTCGAGCATCTTGTAGAATATCGCAATTTTTGTTTACCTCAGTATAGCTCATAATGTCAGTCGTATCCTGGAGTACTTACCGGAACTTCTTGTTTTACAGAATACAATTAATTCGTGAGAATTAGCAACTTTATCACAATATTTCTGTGCCAATCTAAAATACACATATTACTTGTATTCGTTAATATACTAATAGAATCTTACCTGGTCGAATCGAACCGTTCTTTATCTTTCAAGTAAATTACTTTCAATCGAATATACGGCAAGACCGGTTGCTTCGGATGATTTGACAATTGTTCCGCGGTACTAGGAATCAATTCATTTTCTATGCGTCGGTCGACGATATTAAAAACTGATTCTGATAGCAATCTATCATTGTTACTTTTTATATTTGTATCATTAAGGACCAGAGTGTCAAACACAAATGGTCTAACGGTTTTTAATTTCAATTTCTTCAACTTAAACTTATTACCGTTTACGCTAAGTATGACAATGTGTTTGGCCTTTGATTCGCCTTCGCATAAAGAAATCGCAATCTGTAAGTGCGTTTCTTAAGCAGTAGTTTCTTATTTTTCATGCATCATAATTAATAAATAAATCTAAAAATATACCTGTTTGAGAAATGTAGTATTGTCTTTTAGAGTTAAACACGTGTGTGATACAACATTCCTGTTCCCCTCCCCACACGACAAAGTCAACAAAAGAGGGAAGGTGGGCTTCCGAAGTATATCCACGTTTAAGACATGGTGCACGTTTTTTATGTAAAACAAACAAATTAAAGCATTTCACCTATGAATGAAAATCATGTGCAATAAAAAAAAATGGAAAGACCTCTCAATACATATATGGATCTCATAAGTTCACCTTAAAATCGTTCAACATCCGTATTAATTTATCATCGTTCATGCAGCTTAAACCAAAAATTGCAACATGGGTATTACCCATTTTTATCATCAGTGGAGGAATGATCATTTTAGGGGTTGCTGTCCATTTTCCAAAATAATTTATGAAACCAGACACAGACAACAAGTCCATTTGGCCCATTTATTCCACAACCTATAATTTTGATTATAATTACTAATGGCTAAATCAATGTTGAAAAATCACTGTACTTAAACTATTGATATTATATTTCTTACTTGGATGGTCATTTTTCCCGTGAATGGAAAATATTAGCATGTCAATATTAAAATTTGGATCCTAAAAATTTACAGTTTTAAAAGTACAGTGTGGGAATGTTAATTCTGGCTCGCTCAAAAATTGGATGTTAATTGCTCTGATGAAAAAACAATCATTAATATTTGTCGTACTTCAAATACCATCTTATATTGATATTATCATATCTTGCTAACCTGGGACCCATACAGTATTTATTTAACAATTCTATACATTTTAATTCATCAGAAGTTGTTGGTTTCGCATCGTGAAATAAATCTCCACAATGAAATATAAGGTCTACATTTTTTTCCTTGCTACATTGAAGTATTTCTTCAAAAGTATTAATGCTCTCATCCGATGACTCTCCTGCTTGTATAAATTAATTATTTGCAGTATATATGTGCGTGTGTTGCTGTCAACGGTCATGATGCTACCACTGAGTAACCACATCAATGGCCTTGCCATTTTTTAATTACTGTAATGTCTCCAGTTACATTTCGAAATATGTATTCTTCGATGCATTCTCGGCATCGACTAGCGTTTGATGTTTCCAGGATTACAGAACCATATCCTTCACAATGACAATCTGCCTCACTTCTGTGGTTTCCTGCGATGGTATGCCAGCAGCCTTCAGGAAATAATTCTCTTTCTTCTGCTGCCACTCGAGACCAACATTTTTCACACAATTTGTATTCTTCAGCTTCAAACACGAGTTGCATTTTCCGTATACATTGGCATATTAAGAGATCCTCGTGCACCTCTGGATAATCAGCGGGATTTACTTCATCCTGAAAGTGATTCCAATTTTTAATTTGTGTCGGACGAACTATCGAAGACGAAGGAGTGTTTTAATTTATCCTGATGTTTCGCGATTAGGTGTCCGGTCGCATCTGTTTTTAAAATTGCATTATTTATATCCGACATCTGCTATCTCGTATGGCCCGATGTAACGTGGATCGAATTTACTTGTTTCAGGTTCTTTTTACACATGGACGTATTACTCCACCATAAGTTATGTCGGATTAGCTCACTTATCGTAATTCCCGAAGATTAATTCGTGGGGTGTGAAATTCGTAGCTTCGTGGACGGAGGTATTTATATGAAATCATGGCAAATGGTAAGTAGAGGTCCCATTCTTCATATGACTCGATGTATTGTTTTAGATGTTCTGTTAATACAATATATGGCTCCTTTTTAACGATCCATCTCGGCAACATGTAGCATTAGTTTCCCAAGAAACTAGTGTTTTCATCTATCGAAATGGATTTTGGTGTCTCACGTATTGCAATGAAATGACTCGCGGACGCGTCAGCTATTATCATGGCTTTAATATCTGATAAAGCAACTGCTAACCAATACTTTTTTAAATTGTCTCGCATAGTTAAAATGTAGTGATTTCCATTGATTGTTTTTGGAAGTAGTCCAAATGTGTCGATGGCAAGTTCGTCAAAAGGTTCCAGAGATGTGTCCGTAATAATCACGGGTTGACGGGTTTTGTTCTGATAAGTGAACGAATGAATTCTTGTGAATCTTTTCTCATTTCGGGGCAGTGATATTTTTCTTTTAACCCTTTCGGTACGGAGGACCTGGCCGCGGTTATACATTCGTGGAACGAGGAAGTTTTTCGCAAGAGTGGTTGCACTGTCCGACAGCGTAAACCGCGAAAACATGTTTTGCGGCATTCATAGAAATCTCGAGCGTGATTGACACTAAACTTTTCATTCGGACCGCGACATCGGTGACTGACGCGGAATTTAACGTGTTTGAAAAACATTTCTAAAATGTTTATACTGCTTTGTCGTAACCTAAACCAATCCTCGGCAGAAAACCGATTTCGACGGTATCTTATCTCGCGGATCAGACGGAAGGACAGACAAAACAGGCATGGCGCTTAACGTTTTAAAATCATATCTTTTTCTTTACAGTACATTAATTAAAGTAAATGGCATTGATATAAATAATATGGTCCAATATTACAAAATTAAAATAAATAACAAAATTAATAGTGTAACATAATAAATAATAAAACTAATAGTGAAATATAATCAACGACAAAACTAATAGTGTAACTTGGTGTGATAGTTTTCGAAACAAGGGGAAACGCGCAAGCCCACATTACATTGTTCGCACTGATACTTGGATTCACGTCTCACACCACCAGCCGCACATACAACACATCTTCGTTTTCGATCTTTTTTCCCCGACTGATATATCGAAGGAAAATGTCCCCCTGTGAGCCTTGTGGGATAATTACTTCCTGACTTGCTGCACCGATGATATTCATGATTCTTGTGTTATTTTTCTAATATTTCCTTAATCAACTGAAGGTGAAATTTCGCCATTGGGATTTGTTTTTTTGTGGTGTGCTTATATAGGCAGTATGCGTTTCACGCGCAAATGTCGATCAAGTGGAAAAAGTATTTGCGATACCACTTTAAACTTTTGCGCGAGTTGCATCGATAGTAATTATCACCATATCTGATTTATCGATTGTACCCATTGAAGAGTTATAATCTATTACGCATTTGGGCTTTAGAACAATTTCATTTTTTCTTGACTTCTTAGGTACTTCTGCAAATTCTGCGGTTTGGATAGTGAAAAGCATATAAAATTTCTTTCTATCAAACCATTTCATTGCAAACAGATTTTCAGATGAGCGGAACACTGCCTTTCCTTTTTTCAATTTATCAGTTATTTTAAGCATCTCTTTCCGTCTTCTTTGCACAGTGCCACAAGCGTTCGTACTTTTTTCGTGGGGTAGGTTGAACAATATGGGACTGGAAAACCAGTTATCCAGATAAATATTGTAGTCTTAGTTGCCAACCCAATGGCCTTTGTTTAGAAAAGGTTGCAAAAGCGACATTACAATGTTCCCTGGCTTTCCAATATATTGATATTCGGTAGCTACAGTAGCACTAGCCCCACAATAAATGATTATATCTTGGATATAACCCGTCTTGCAGTCACAAAGTAGGAATGATTTTATGCCAAACCTACTCCTCTTCGAGGGAATATATTGTTTAAACGAGAGACGGCCTTTGTAGAGGAGTAGACTTTCGTCTATACACAACCGCTGGTATGGCTGAAATGCATTGATAAAAAGATGTTCGTAGCATTTCCACTACTTCATTTATTTTGTGTAAACGATCGGCAGTGTGGCCGACTATGTCCGTAAAATGCAACATTTTCAATAATGAAAAGTAGCGATCTCTACTCATAATTTTACTGAAAATATCGCTTCGGAGAAACTTATCTTTAGACCAATTTTCATTTAAGGATAGCTTTTTGGTTCGCGTCATTAATAACGACGCAGCAATAAAACAATATAATTCATCCACTTCCATCACTTCTGAAGCGTTCAAGTGATCTCTTTTGAGCTGTTGACACCGGTAATAGTTTGTTTTTTGCACAATAAATTTAACTAAATCTTTAGAAAAAAGCAGTCTGAAGTAGTCCAAAATTCTCGACGAACGATTTAAATTGTTCCCTACTACTCCCGAATGATGTGGCGTAAAATCATGAATTTTTGGACTAAGCTTCTTTGATGTCCATTTGATGCTAGAAGGAGTATCAATTCGTACTTCAGGCTCTACTGCTTCTTCAGATACCGAGGTGCTAAGTACACGTGCTCGATTGTTCCTCCTTTTGCGAAATGCTAAATTATATTGATTTTCTTCATCAGAATCTCTTTTGGAATCAATGATTTCCTTTATCCATTGTTCTCCTTTCAAGCGTTTTACACTCATCCTGAAGGGAACTAAATGCAAATTGTAAGTTATACATTAAAAAAATTAACGATATAAGCAAACATTCCAATTTGTTTTTCGTAGCTTATCTATATATTATAAAACATATATAATTAAGGCACGCTGTTGACTGTTACTAATTATATATTATAATGGAACGATTAGAACAGCCGGGAATTTTAAACACAGATTAGTAAAGTAATGTGTACTATAGAGAGTAATCATACCCACATAACTTTCCGTTGGTGCTGTTAACGGTGCCCACATAAAGTGCCCACATAACTTTCCGTGGATGCCGCGAATAGGCGGCGGTAGTACTGAAAGGGTTAATTGATTTAAGGTTTCCGTTACACCCTCGTGACCTGCGATTAATCTACTGCGAGCTTCTTCTATTAATTTTCATCGAATTTCATCTACTGGTGTGACAATGTTATCCGTGTTCGTAGGTTGTGGCAAAACTGGGCTAATATCTGGTTCGTCTCCATCAGTTGAACTGCTGTTCTCCTGGGATTTAGATTCGTAATCAGGTATAGACTAAGTTATACTTGGTTCACTGATCTTGGCAAGTGAGATTATTGGTAGATGTAATGGCGTAGATGAGGCTCCTGGGAGATTGTAGATGAGTGGAGTTTGCATCATTGTTTCTTCTAATCTTGGCTTCGCTGTTATCACAGTTTCATCTATTGAATTGCGTTTGCAAAAGATGCTTGGGTCGTCGATTTGGTTATTTCGCTATTTGGACGTTTGGCTCTCATTGAGAGTGTGGGTTGTGGATGACTTAAATGAATTTAACGCTGTCTTAAATTCCCACGTTTTCGACGTTATGTTCGACGTTTTTTTCCTGTGGCAGAATAATTATTCTTGAGCGAATTTAAAGTATGTGGAAGATAAGCTATGAAAAATATGTCAGGAATGTTCTTCGTATGTCACACTTCCAGTGAGCATTTTCTATGACTTTAATCAACTTTCTACTTGACATTATTAAAACCCCAGAATAACTATGAGAAGAAAATAAAATAAAACATTTGTCTACAAACTCCTATTAAAATTTGGACGAAACACGCCTAAGTGTTTCTCCATGTTTTTTATTATGTTGACTTATATGACTAGACATTTTCGGAATAATAGAGAATGTTACTTTTCATCTTTTGTAATACACTGGTTTATATACACTTGGCTAAACCAATTTCACACTAACCGATGATTTTCGAAAAAGGATTTCATAATTTTGGTATTTTAAATAATGTTGTACACATAATAAATCTCATAGGTGTACTTTAAAAGTAGCTGAGAAAATTCTTTTTAATGATAATATAATAATTTAAATCTCTGTAGTTTCGGGAAAATACTCTTTATATTATACTATGTTGTAATGCCACATAGTGTTTGTTTTCATTAGTTTTATTTAATCTGATGTTATTTTTAGTAATAAATATTTAGCGTTATTTATGAAACTTACATTTGTAGGATAGTAATGCATAAATGCCAGCTGAAAACGTGATCATTTTTTTATATCATTATACTCGAGGTAGGAAAGTTAATTCTTAATTCTATCAATTCGTAATGAGACTTAATTCTGTTTGTACTATGCACAGTATTGAACTATAAGAATTATACATATATCTGTTTGAACTGTTCAAACGAACACGGTAACATACAGTGTATTTGTATGTATGATAATAAGTTTGCTCGAAAAAATTTGAACGCAAATTGTTATATTAAGTTTAATGTACAATTCATAACTCCTACTATCGTATAGTTTAAAGCTAACGAGAAGACTTTTGCGACGAACATGCCCGCACTGTTTATAGTCATCTCCTCGTCAAATCTGAATAGTGCATATAGCGGCTTGAGTACGAAGCATGCATAATTAAAGTGTGGATAGTAAAGTATTATTATACTACTTTCATGCTTACTATAGCGAAGACAACCTGCAAAATTGACATCACTTTTTTCATCACTTTTTTAAATCGTGGGTTTAAACATCAATGTAGAGTATTATCAGAATCTGAATCATAATGTTTTATGTGAAATATTATATAATAGAATGAACCATCTACATCTCACAGTTGTATGTATTTACGTAACCGGAGGATGAAGTTTTGGAAATATGTAGTACCCAGGAAGGCTCATAAAGTGCAGAAATAAGTTAAATGTTCGACAATTTCCAAAATTACTAGTTTGTTATTCTTCTCAAATTTCCAAATATGTTGCAAATGTATCTTTTCGTTGGGAAGAATAAATTGGAGGAAGGATTGGAAGGATGAATTGGATAGTGGACTGTATGGTAAAAAACGCTGGTGTAATAACGCTAAATATGTTTTAACCAATAAGATTGGTACAGAGGAGGTTATAGATGATATACAATAGAATGATGAAATGTGATGATGTGTCGTGAAGGTCATGAATGATACGATTAAGCGATCAATTTATGGCTATAAAGCTGTATCGAAATTTGCAAGCGCAATCGATTGTAGCGAAGCTAGGCTGCAAGCGCAAAAGTATTACAAGCGTAATGTGAATTGCGCGCTCAAGAGCAGATAAGAATTACAAGCGTAACTATATGTATCTACGTAACAGTAGCTGATAACTGAGATGACAAATGAAAACTAACCACGGTCGCGGTGTGAGGGCCTATTTATTTCGTTGTGAATATTGAAGACTAAGCAGAACTGAATGTTCGTTACAGTGTACGATGGCAATGCCCTAACGAACAACGTTGCATGGGAAACGACGGAAAATAAATAATGGTCGCGCTAGAATTCTTATGCATCGATCCAAGTGATACCAGTAAAGAGGAGGTAATCGACTGGCGATTTAAAATTGATCGATTTGATTTTAGACACACGAGACTATTTTCTTCAGCGTACTGGATCTGTATTGGAAACTTTATACTTGGGTCGGGTTGTTGCTTGACAAATTTCCAATATTCGGAATCAGCAACGGAATCGCCAACATCTAATTTCACCACAAATGAAGAGTTGCATTAAATGGAACATTCAGATTGAGAATACTCCATTTTTTATTACTGCAGAGCTGTGCATTCTTGGTAGTTTGCAGGTCATTTCTTGTACTCTACGCGCCCGAAATAACTAAATGTGTTTCTGTAATGGTTATAATATAATATCTTATGTTATTCATCGAAACCAAATTATTCGAAATGCATTAATGATACTACTGCAGCTTGGTTTCAGTAGTCGAAGACAACTATGGCTGGGCTATTAATTATCTCATATCTTTCGATATTAATTATAGGTAAATATAGCCATTTTCACAAAGCATGGACACAACTATCAACCTCAATTTCCAAAGTATTTCGAAATTTGGTTCCAAAATTTCAAATAGTGTGATATACATAACCAGAAATGTAACCTGCAGTGGATACATTCTCAATAAACCGGCAACAAATATTAATCACATAATGAAAAATACCAAGATTGCACGATTCCTACTAAACATTCAAGTGGAAATATAGAAAGCAGGAATTTGTTTGCTTGAAGATTTACGGCTTTAATCGTCAGCAAAAACCGATTGGATCAATATGGAGATTGAGTGATGCAGTTTTCATGCCAAGATTCACGGCAGTGTTCAGCAGATATCTCGAAGACTGGTTCTTCTGCTTGAGACTTTGTATGGCGCGATTGCGGAAGTAATCAACAAGAAAAGGAAGACTACATTGATCTGAATTTCGATGTACTTTTGGAGCAAGGATTTCAGATTTGATATACCGAACTTTCCTGGATTTGGTTAACAGTCTGAAACATTTACTTCTCGGGGTGAACAGGATCGGAAGTGATTGTGCGAAGTCGTGTATATTATCTATGAATCAAATTGTGCAGTAATGGCACTTAAAGTCATGTAGAAGCAAACTTGAAATCTGAATCGGTAATTTTTATTTACACGTCATTATTTGCTGTTGCTTTCCATTAGTTAAAAACTTGCAACCATATTTGGATAACAAGCAATACAGCTTCAGAGGATTGATTGCCTTGCTACTTATTTCTACATTCAAATCCTACTGCCACTAGAGATATTGCTTTCTTGAGTACGTTGATCAATTTACTGTCTGCTTCCGATTCTGACACGATTAAATCAAATACTCTAGATTTATAAAAATCCATGTTTATATGATCAATTTGGAACATTCATTCGATGAAATTGATAATGCAGATTTTCTAGTTGTAGCAAATTTTGCGAGGATATAACCTTGTTGTTGTCTATTAAGTAAGCTGCAAAGTTAAAAAGTAGGTATGTCGAATCTTTTCGAGCAAACTCAAGCATTTATAGTATTACAGAGTTAATGCAATTAATAAACTTATTTCTGAGGTTTTTCATAGTAGTGTTATTGGTTTAAACAGGTCTGTGATTTATATCGGACAGTATTTATCGCAGTTATTCTTGTGAAATGAAATCGCGTTGTATATTATGTGCTTGAATACGAACGCTGTGTATTTCGAACCTGCAATTTGGTACTATCACTGATTGTGAGACACTGCATTGGTTTAGGTTGAAGTATGGAAAAGACTCGGTCAGGAAAGTAATTTTTCATTCTTATTGGAGGTTTTGTAAACGTTTTTAAAAAAGACAGAAATGGTAAATGTTTATTGTTTACATAACAGTGCAATAGATTTCTCGCAATATTTTGGGTTGTAACATTCCAATTTCAAAAAATCCTTCTCGCTAACATTGTTTCTATGTGAAATGAAGTTATTTGCATAATTTGGGCTTGATCGAGTTTCGGAAATGCGTTCGAGACTAGTTTCGGAATGACAATATTTTTTAAGTAATTTTGACATTTTCGAATTTTGTGAACCTCATAGATTATTTAAAACATTATATTTTATTTAGGACAGTAATTTAAATAGTTAGAATATTCAAAAATCTTATTTCTCTTTAATCAAAAATAATAAATTATCTTTGATATAATTAATCAAGTTAATGCGAATGAACTCCTGGGGCGAATTTTACTTCTCTATTATATCGTATTCTATAGATGCTATTTTTATCGTTGCTATATAGGATGCTCTTTTCTACTGGTACGTTTCGAAATGTGGTTCTGATGTTTTCATGACACTCAACAACTATCTGCTACCATCACGGAAGTTGTCGAGTCGTCTCATCGGATACAGATAACGGCTTTGATTGTGGTAGGCTTCAGCGAGGTTCGTCGTGATTTGGTAGAATGACATCATCCATTGGTTCGTTGAATTCCAAGAAATTTCTGAGAATTTACCTTGTCTTGGTACTGGAATTTTAAAGTCTAATGAACATTCGTTGATACGTAATACATATGTGGCATTATTGTTAATTGTACCATTATTTGTTAATTAAATTTAGATCTTACATGTGCAATTTTCAATTTGTTAGTGTGTACTATACGTAGATTACCTCCAATTAGTATTTCTATTCGGCAAGATTTCTACAACTTTGTGTGGACCACTATATTGGCTACAAAATTTTCCTATTTTAGACTCTTTCATAAGTTAAATTAAATCTAATGGTTCATAAACTTCTTTAATTTGCAAATTTGAATTTTGTCGTCGTTTTCTATTTAACATTTCACCATAATTTTTTAGGACTAGAATTTATTATATCGTTCGTCGATAATTGTTCAACAGGGATTTCAGGTTGTGACGGTGCTTCTTGAGCTTCGGGAGTTGGGATGCGTAGATTATCTTCTCTTTGAAACAAGGACGTTTCTTCTATCCTTGTCCTTTTTCGTACTGGATCGAATATCGGCGAGATCTCTGACGAGACAGAAGATGCTTACCATTTTCCTAATAACGGGTTGTATCTTGAATATCCATCGTTCGTTCTCTCTAGGTCCATGTAGTCGTCGATGAGAAGGATGAGGGGGTTATCGCCCCTGATAATACAAACACGGATCAGCCCCGCTCGGAATTAACCCGAATGCTCTCAACTCCTCATCCAAGCGACAATGCCAGCTACGACCAGCTTGTTTTAAACCGTATAAAGCTTTTCGCAATAGGCAAACCTTAGCTCCATTTCTTAAATTTCGCTTCATTTCGATAGCTTTCGTTTTTATACTATAATCGCCACTCTCGGTTTCGGCTAAAATATCTAGGGCCTTATCGACGCAACGGGGAACTTCTATAAGAATTTCTTCTTCTAGTTTGCCGTTCAAGTAGGCTGACGTCACATCTATTTGATGGATTTTCATATTATATTCAGCTGCAAGAGCAGCCACAATTCTAATTGATTGTAAACGTGCAACCGGAGCGAAAGTTTCGTTAAAGTCGACCCCGTAACACTGCGAAAATCCACGCGCTACTATTCTGGCCTTCCGACGGTCGATTTTACCGTTAGGCTCGTATTTATTGCATAGGACGACACGATTTCCTACCACTTTTGTGTTCTTTGGACGCTCGACGACTTCGCATGTATTATTTTTTAGTATTTTAGTCGTTGGGGGTGTTCGGATAAATAATTGTTGCGTGCGGTGTAACTACTAACTTTATTAGACAAATCGCGCAGAGTCACTTCGGGCAGCGTATCGTCGTAGTAAGAGTAACGGCGTTGCGTGTACCACAAGCTTACAAGTCTTTTTCCGTCCGAGATATATCAGGGCGAGCGTCTAACTACCGCTCTTTTTATACTAGTATGTTTGCCCCCGGCATGGGCTCTGGACACCTCCTGATTGATTGATCCGCGAATGGGTTTTCCCAATCAGCGTTGTCCATTTCCTTCTCACCGCCTTGTCCCTTACGCCCTGAGCGCGTCCTGTTTTGGGACCACGTGGTGATCGGAGTGGGTGCGTTTTTTGTGATGTAACGGCCGGGGTTTTCGTAATGTAACGGTCCGGCGTTCGGGTCTGTTTTGCGTGCCCTTCGGAATTTCCGGTTATTTATGACGGTCTCGTTGACTATCGAGAATTAGGTAAAAAACTCTACTGACTTATTGCCATCTGGACAGAAAACAGTTCACTCAAAAATAGCCTTTCCGAAGGAGGGTCATAAATACGCTAGTCGTTTGCACGAGAAATAAATCTTTTTTATGTGCGCCGACTGGTCGCTACAGTATCGATCCTAATTCGATGGCAATGGCCTGGTGCCATTCATCTGCGTCCGGACCTGCGATGGCGTGCTCTAGAGGGACTTCGGTCATAAAAGTCTGTTCGACCGCGGTACTTGCTACCTGCACCGTATTATATTCTTTCCGGGGTCTATCCCTCATGCCCGTAAGTATTTTTCTCGGTCTCCCTCTACCTCTCCGAGACGGTTCGTCTCCGCGACTGCCATCATCCGCGTTTAATTCATTCGCGCTATCGCTCGATTCATCTGTATCGCCCCCGTTCTCAATATTATCGTTTTGATAATCTTGAGAAGACAGATCGACATCGAAAGTTAATGGTTCGCTATTGTGTTCGTCGCGGCCTAAATCATTTTGCGGGATATTTTCGGAGGGAACGTTCTTTACGGCAGACTTTTGAATGTCGTTCGCGCTGAAATTTTCGAGGAGCCTCACATCGCGCGCGATTTCTACCCGTTTTGCATCCTTATTCCATATTCGATATCCTTTCGAACATTCGGAATACCTGACGAAAGTCCCCTTTCGCGAACGTGGTTCAAACTTCCCTTTATTCGGATCGTTATTTAGAAAATAGACGTCGCATCCGAAATCGCGAAAGTGTTTAACAACGGGCAGCTTCCCGTAAAGCCTCTCAAAAGGAGATTTTCTGGCTGTAGCTCTTGACGGACATCGATTACGAATATGATTCGCCGTCGATACGGCTTCTGCCCAAAAAGATCGCGGTAGACCGGATTGCGCGATTAGACATCTCGCCGTTTCTACTATTGTCCGATTCTTCCACTCGGCTATCCCGTTTTGGTGTGGATTGTATGCGACCGATAACCTACGTTTAATCACGTTATCGCTTAAGAACTTATCAAACCGCGAATTTATATACTCCTTCCCATTATCCGATTGTAGGAATTTCATCTTGCGACCGGTCTGATTTTATATATAGTTCTTGAATTCTCGGAACGCATCAAATACTTGGTCCTTTGACCTTATAAACCGAACTTCGCACCACCTAGAATAATCGTCAATGAACGTGACGAAATATCTGTTACCTGCGTGTGAGTGCGTTCGCATGGGGCCGCAGACATCGCTGTGAATTATTTCTAAGACTTCCGTCGCACGCTTCGATTGTTCCGGAAATGGTGTTCGCGTCATCTTATTTTCGATACAAATTTCGCAACACAATGTCCGTTTAAAATCTTCAACGTTGCCACTCGGTATGATGCACTTCCGCCTCGCTTCCAGTAGATCCTGTTGATTTAAATGTCCAAGCCGCCTGTGCCATATCTCGAGCTCGTTGTTCCATTGCGACTTCGCTGCGTCCTCGTCTGCTGCCATGGCCCTGTGTGTGGACCCTTTTTTCGTCACGTAATATAGGCCATTTTTACGAATGGCGGTCAAATTGTTATTGCCTTTACCATCGATGACTTTGGCTTGATCTTTTGTGAAAAGCACTCTGTATCCACGATCCGTTATTTTCCCGACCGATAACAGGTTTGTTCTTAGGTCCGGTACGTGCAGAGCGTCTTCTAGCGTCAAGTTCTTTTCTGAACCCCTTTCATCGATAACTACGCGCAAAGTTCCACTCGCGTTAATGTTTGTCGACGCATTGTTTGCAAGATTTAATTTTCCATGCAGCCTTTTGTCGATATATTCGAAGCTATTTAGATCCTTGCACAGGTGAGGCGTGCTGCCACTGTCCGTCGCTCACCCCGTTATTCACTCGTGTTATTTCGCATTTTTGCCCGAATTCCGACGTTGTGTAGAAGGAGATATCGCTGCTAGCACCTTTAGCCGAGTGTCTCGTGTTTCTACCCTTGCGGCACTCGGATGCTATATGGCCGAATTTCCGACATCGAAAACATTTCGGTTTTGAGCGGTCGTCATCGGTATATTATCCGCAGCTCTGTTATAATTATTTTTCCCATAATTTGGTCTTACACGTCTTCCGGCAACCATAGCGTTAGGCACTGTGTCACACGATTCATTTTTGCGTGCGTCGCTTTCTTCGATGATCTTAATTCGAAGAGTATCGGGAGGTGGCAACTCATCACGCGACTCAATTGCACAGCGTAAAATTTCGAAACTCTGTGGCAAACTATACAGCAACAAAATTGCCAGCAAATCTGCGTTGATATCCACGTCCATCAAAGAATTTCCTGAGGTGTTCGCGAACATCTTCGCCCTCGTTCATGCGCGTAGCTTTACGCGTAGGCCCCCGTGATTGGTAGATCTGCTCGAGTTACCGACATACCTCGTTCGATGTTCTACAATCCTTTATTTGTTTTAATTCCGACGGATTGATCGACAGTATTATATCAGATTTTGTCTTTTTTTTTTTTTTTAAAGTAAGTTTATTTTTCTCATTTCAGTCATAATATACAGAGAATAATCCTACTTAAAAATACTTTTAACATTAATAATAAAAATTTTGATAGCTATTAGTTATCAATTTGGATAAACTCTATAGCTAGCTATGGTAATATGATATGTTTTAGGCACGTTATTAGGGCGAGAGATTTATATGCTATCAGTCTTGTATCGTTAGTTGTTAGTAAAAGAAAAGGAAGAGTCTTAAAAAAACTTTTACCATCTATCTTAAATATGACATAGGCTAATTAAAACATAAATAAATAAGGCAGTAGGTGTGGGGTGAGGAGTTGGGATGGGTGGGTTCGGGTTCGGAGGATCTACTTACAAGGGAACTTAAAACTAATGTTGCTGTTAAGCATTTTGCGCTATTTAAGGATTATATACAGGTCTTAAGACAATCACTGATAATAACTAATGACCTTTGTTTTTCCGGAACTTAGTCTATTTTTTCACTTTTTACGGGTTCTTCTGCGGATTTCGTCAATGTGCCTGGCGTCGTTAGCTAGCCAGGAGTAATCTTTGTTTAGTCTATCCCTGTCCATTTTGTCCTTGATAGAGAGTGCTGTTGATTAGTTGGATTGTTCTCGTATGTATTTGTTGTCGTCTGGATTGATTTTCTTATTAGCGGAGTGTCTATTCCTATGGTAGATTATGGGTAAGTTATGTTGATCTTGGATTATTCCATTATGGTCACAGAAGAGGGACAGCTCTGGGGGTATGTAATCTGAGCTTAACTTGTTGGGGGTCGTCTCTTCTTCCGTTTTCATTGTGTCTATTATTATTTGATTTTTGGTGTGGCCAATCCTGCTGAAGTAATTTCGGGTGAGTTTTAAGTTGAAGCAGTCTATTCTTGGTATATCAGCTTTTGTGTATATTTTAATGTTACTGATTCTTTTGGTGTAATTTGATTCAGCTGTTCTATATCGGCCGAGGCATGTTCTTAAGCATGATCTTTCAAATCTTCTTATTTTTTCTATAATTGTTGGCCCGGTGTTCCAGAATATGGGTGCGGCATACGTTAATATGGGTCTAACTAATAGCTGGTAGCAAATAAGTTTGGCTTTGGTGGAAAGATTTTTGTTGTAGAAAAGTCTAGAGTTAGCTTTGAAGGTTCTTCTGGCTTTGTCCAGTTGCGTAATGTGGTGTTTGTTCAGTCTTAGTAGATGATCCAGTTGTACTCCTAGATATTTTACTAGCTTTTTTGGGGGGATTTCAACAGTTTCGTTAGTGTGAATGTTTTTAGCTGTGATTGTTGCTTTTTCTATCTTTACTACGTTTGAGTATTTGATTTGTTTTACCGGTCTGCGGAAGAATATTAGCTCACTTTTGGTGGGATTAATTTTCAAGTTCCAGTTTTTATAGTAGTCAGTGATGTGGTTTAATGTCATTTGTAGTGAGTTTTTGATTTGTCCTACGTCCGTGTCAGCTTTGTAGATTATTAAGTCGTCCGCGTAGGCAATCGAGTGTAGTCTGTCTACGGTGTTGAGTCCGAATTCGTTTATAACTTCGCTATTATAAATGTTGAAGAGTATTGGTGATGTTACTGTTCCTTCTTGTAGGCCTTCTGAGATTTTGAATGTGGTGGTAGACATTTTCGTTCCGTCCCATATGCGGAACGTTTTTCCTTTGGTCATATTTGCTATTAGTAGGATTAGTCCTGCTGGAAATTGATATTTGTCTAGTTTATGAATTAGCCCATTATGCCAAACTGAATCGAATGCTTTTTCAAGGTCTAGCAATATTGGCCCCACTGTCAGTCCGTTGTGTAGGTAATTGTTGAGGTCAGAAGTTAATTTGTGAATTGCGTGTGTGGTAGAAAGTTTATTCTTAAATCCGAATTGGTTATCTGGTATAATATTGTGTGTAGTTATGTGTTTCATTAAGTTTTGTTTGATTATTTTTTCAAAAATTTTACTAATGTTCGTAGTGAGACTAATGGGTCTGTAGCTTTGTGGCTCTTCTGGGTTTTTACCTTTTTTTAGTATCGGTAGGATTTTAGCTTGTTTCCATCTGTTTGGGTAATAGGCGTGGTTAATTGCGTTATTAAAGAGTATCGTGTATTCTATTATGATGGTTGTCGGTAGATTTTAATGGCAATTGATGGGATGTTGTCCAGCCCTGACGAAGTCTAATTATTTAGCTTTTTGATAATTTCGCTTACTTCACTGCAAGAAATGAAATGATTGGTTTCTTTATCCAGGTGTACTGGCCTGTATGCTGGGTTAGCGTCTGTGAATGTTGTAAAAGTTGCCTTTGTATCTGTCATTCTTTTTGCTATTTTGCTGTATTTGTCTGTTGTTTCGTCTGCCAGTCTTTTGGTGGTTGTATTGGTGTTAGTGTATCTTGGTGAATTTATTCTTTCCAGATACTTTCCTATTATCTCGAGTTTAGTAATCGGATCTGTAATGTAAAGTTCGTTGTTGTCGGTCCTGTCTGGTAAACTTTTCGCTACTTCTTTGTTAAATTCGTTATTGTTAATATCAAGTCTGAGGTTTTCGATGTTATTGTGTTTTTGTGGTCTCAGTATCCTGTTAATGGTCGGGAAAAATTCATTGGCGTCCTTGAAGTTTATATTTTTAATGATGGAGGCCCAGTATGCGGTTGCAGCTTTAGAGATTTCAATGTGGAGTTTTTTATTGAGTATTTTTATTGTCCGTTTAATTCTGTTTGTCTCTTGTCTGCTGTGCTTGCTCGAGCTTTGGTACCTGATGAAATACAACTTTGATACTAGGCATGACTTTGCCGCGTGTAGTTTTTTTAGTGTTATTGCTAATGTATTTTTGACAATAATTTTTATTGCTAGGTTTATTTGTTGGGACTATTTCTTTAATTGTTTTTGTGATAAGCAGTTCGAGGTAGCTGATACCTTCGTCTATTTCATTTATCGTGAGATTCCTATTATTCGGTAGTTTATTTTTTAGGTGCTTATCGGCCCGTTTGGCGAATTTTCGCCAATTAGTTTTTTTATAGTTGAATGAGTGGGGTTTAGGAGGAGTTGGTGTTATTCCTTGGAACAGTGTGGTTGGTTCTATTGCGAATGTTACTGCATTATGATCGCTATCGTATGGGTTTGTCCTTATTTTGTTGTTGTTGAGGTTCAGTATTTCTAATCTGCTGTCTGTTATGCAGTAATCCAGGAAAGAGTTTGCTTTGGTGTACGTAGGGTTGGCAGCTGCGTAGATTGTTGTTTTTTATGATATACTGTTGTCGACCTCCCATTGTAGTAATCGTCTGCCCCTGTCGTTCGCGTTTGAATCACCCCATTGTGTATTTCTGGCGTTTATGTCGCCGGCTATGATGAAGAAAATGTTTTCGTTGTCCAGATGAAAGTCTTTGTAAAGTTGTTCAAACTCGATTATGAATGTGTTTTTTTGTGGATTGTGGGGCGTATATGCTGACGATGAGTAATGTTTTTTTTGAGTTTACTATTATTATTATCACTGTGTATTCTATGATTCTATTTTTCTTCAAGTTTGGAGCTCTGTCTGTCCTAATTATGTCGTAGTTGTTTAATTTCAGTTTGTGTTTGTTGTTAAGTTTGGCTTCTGAGATCAGTATAATGTCGTGTTTGTAAGCTTCGATATATTTTTGTAAGTCTAGTCTTTTCTTAATTGTGCACAGTGAATTTACATTTATCGCTGATATTTTGATTGGGTTGCTGGTCGTTGTGTGAGCAATTACTTGATTGACCATTGTGCTAAGTAATCGATTCTCAGTGTATTTTGGATGATTTTATTATTGAAATCGACTAGTTGCTCTTTGATTTCGTCTAAGCTACTTCTGAATATATCGAGTATTTGGCTTATATTTATGTTGTTGTGGTTATTATTGTCCGTTACTTGAAATTGTGTTCTTTCGTTGCTGTTGGTCAGCATTCTTGGGGGGGTGAGGGGTGAGCCTTTCGTTTCTGGTGTGTGTTTCGGGTTGTGCCATATGTTGTGTGTATGGAATTCTATTGTTTTTGTGATGTTTGCGTATGAAATGCTGGGGTCAATTTGTCTGTGAATTTTTTGTGTTTTTTCGAAAGCTTTTCTGTTTTTGTTTTCGTGTTCTTGCTTCTTCATGTTCATTATCATAGACATATATGGGCAGCGCAGGTAAGAGGCCGGGTGCCCATTTTCCCCGCAGTTAGCGCAGTTTAGCACGTTTTTATTACCTGATTTCTCGATGTTGCATTTTCCCGGTTCATGGCTTTGTGCGCATTTGACGCACCTGTACCCCATGTTGCAGTTAGAGCTGGCGTGACCTACTCTTTGGCAGTTTTTGCATTGAAAAATTTTAGGCTTTCTAAGCCTTTCCCATCTTATTGATTGGCTTAGCAGTTTTTTGATTTTGAGTAGCTCCGGATGATTGCTATTTTTGTCTATTTGCACTATAAAATGGTATTTATTGCTATTTGTGCGGTCAAATTGTAGTTTGTTAATTTTGGTTATGCTTATGTTATTGATTTTGAGTTCTTCTAATGCAGCATTACCTGAGCTTTATTGAAGCCCCCTCGAATGCCCTTAAGGACGAATGATTTGTTTTTAAGATGGCTTGGGGTGAAGGAGTGGAATTGGAGGTTATTTTCCTTCAGGATTTCCATGCTTTTAAAGTGAGCAGAGAGACTCTCTCTCTCATCACTGGCGTTGAGCCTCACAGTATCTTCGTCTAGTTGTTTTACCATAAATGACTCTGTGTTAAGTTTATTTTCTGAAATCAATGCTATTATAGTTTTTATCTTTGATTTTGTTATATATATTGGTGGCATTCTGCCCTTCCCTTTTGGTGTGGTGACATTTTCGGGAGTCCCCTCCGTTTCTTTGTTCTCAGCGCACTCTGCCGCGAGGAGATTGTATTTATTGGTAATGACGAAGCTGGTGCCCTCTGAGAGTCCCCTAGGCTTTCCCGTGGCGCTGTCTTAGATGGGTGGCGAAATCCGTCACTATCGGTCTCGCCATTGGTCTGGCTTGGGCCTTGTCCGCCTCTCCTCGAGACAGCAAGGTTAGGTTTGTGAACCTTTCTGGTGCTTTCAAATATTTTATCATAGTTCCGCGCACTAAATTCTTTATCAAAGTTTCTCACCCCAAGCTTTAGTTGGATCGTGCGGTCCGCTTCGGCTGAGATAGTGTCCAATTTTCTTTTATGGCTGCCTGCCATTGTGCAGTTTTTTTCCCTTTGGGCATGGCAGCCCCACTTATATTCCACTCGTTTGCAGCTCCCTCACAATAATAGGTTGACCGGCGATTGTCCGCCGCCTTAGAATCCTTTAATGTACAGGCAGTGCCTGTTAAAGACACACTTCAGGGATATCTGGCCCACAGGGTTAATCGCACTTTTTTTAGGACACTGAGCACACTAAGCACATGACCTTTCTCCTCGGTGACTGCAGAGCCTCTCTCTGCGGGTCGAAGTCCTTGCAGTGGAGAAGGAAGTGGTCTACCGTGTCCGACCCGTGTCCACACCCACACGCCTCACTGTCAGCAACCCCGTATGCGAGGAGGCGTGAACGGAAGTTCCCGTGTCCAGTGAGGACTTGTGTGGTGTAGTGGCTCGGTATCATCCACCCGGCCGCCATCCTTCTCTCGATACTGCTGAAGAAGGTGAAAGTTGTGCGGCCTTTGTGGGAGGAGTCCCACATGGATTGCCACACCCTTTTCACCTCAGCCACGATCCTAATTTTCGCATCGTTGGTTCCCGCTGGGACCATGATGTTACCGATCCTGGCATCCATATTTCTCCTAACCTGGTAAAGGGCTTTGGCCTGTTGTAGCTCAAGTCCGATAGGGGGGTTCCGGCCACCACGCACATGCAATCCCACGATGACCGGCGGTATGCACCAGTCACCGCAATGAGAGCACGGCGCTGAGCGGCTCCGAGTATTCCCAGCTCCCCTGCCTTGCACCCTCCGGCCCATCCGGCAGCGGCGTAAGTCGCTACCGGGATGAAGACCCCGCGGTACAAAGCCGAGAGTGCTCTGAAACCGAGCCCCCATCCTCGTCTCGCGAAACCTGCCAAGTTTCGCGAAGAGCGACCCGACTTTGTCGCTGATATATTGACAATGGGATCGGACACCCGTGTCCCTATCTAAGTGGACGCCTAGGTATCTAACTGTGTTCTTGAATTTAATTGACCTCGCTCCGATCCGAATGACCGGCGGTCTCTTCTGAAAATCTACTTTCGATACGCGGACTGCTTTCCTTTTTCTATCGAGACGCGATCCTCCCCGTCGGCCTATTTTTTCCCTGTCTATGTACCCATTCCGGAGTACGATCGCTTCCGATTTCGAATCGGATATCTCTAATTTAGCTGTCCTGCACCAACCTAGGATCTGGTCGACAACGCGTTGACCCTCGATCTCTAGGTCTCTACGGCTGTTTCCCCCCACGAGGACGATGAGGTCGTCCGCGTATGCTACAAACCTATTCTCAACTGAGGTTTCGAGTAACCTCAGGAGACCGTCGAACATAAGGTTCCAGCACGCGGGGCCGAGGACGGAACCTTGCGGGCATCCTCTTGTCGCGCGCTTGGAGATCCTTTCTGTCCCTACTGTGAGACTGACCTTGCGGTCCTCGAAGTAATTGGAGATTACCTCGAAGACGTTGCGCGGACAGTCTCGATTCCTAAGACTACCTAACACTAGGGGCCACCAGACGTTGTCGAAGGCTCCGGAAATGTCGACGAGTAGTGCGATCACATGCCGATGTTCGATCTCATCAACCATGCGGCGCAACTCGACAATTGCATCTTCAGTCGACTTTCCGCGCGTAAACCCGTACTGTCTGCTGGAGATACGTCCCGTCGCCATCGCCGTATGCTCTAATCTGCTCTTAAGGAGCTTCTCAAATGTTTTCCCGATCACGGAGAGGAGGCATATCGGTCGGTAGGACTTTGGGTCCTTCTCGTCCTTTCCTTCCAGGCGGAGGGGAAGACGCCCCATTGAAGGCACCCATTGAATAATCGCGTGAGTTCCCCGAGGATTGTTTTCGCGGAGGCCTTCAGGACCTGTACCTCAATGAGGTCCGGTCCTGGCGCCTTTCTATTTCCGAAGGAACGAATTGCTCCGGCCACCTCC
The DNA here is from genome assembly GCF_051020955.1 of Megalopta genalis. Taxonomy (NCBI): domain Eukaryota; kingdom Metazoa; phylum Arthropoda; class Insecta; order Hymenoptera; family Halictidae; genus Megalopta; species Megalopta genalis. The sequence goes on along the minus strand of NW_027476091.1, from coordinate 2,026,429 downwards.
ACCAAGGAAAAGGGCGAGGCGTCGGCGGTATTCGGGGCAATTCGCGCCTCTTCCCGGATAACTCTTTGTGTCGGCGAGTCGAGTTCAGGTCGGTCGTCAGGGACGTGGGCTTCCAGAAGCTCGCTGGCGGTTTCCAGAGCACCGGTTGTGCTTTTATCGTTGCGCCGGAGTGTGCTTATTACTTTCTCTACACGGAGTTTATTTGCCTGGAGCTTGTATACGATGCCCCAGGGCTCCGTGTTCCCGTTCGACGTCATGAAGTTTTGCCAGCTTTCCCGTTTCGCCCTCTTCACCTTCCTGCTGTAGTTCCGCAACGAAGTACGGTACTCCTGCAGTTTTTGGAGGCGGGAGGCTCCGTCTATCGTCTTCTGGAAGGCACGCCTCTGCCTGTACACGGCCTTTTTGAGCTTCGTTAGCTCTTTTGTCCACCACGGGTTGGACTTTCTAAATTTCCTCTTCCTAGGCATTGACGCGGTGCAGGCGTCAGTGATGACGGCTGTGAGCGTCTCTGCCATCCTACTTACATCTGCCACCGACCCCAAACTCAGGACTTCGAGCCTCGACCGTGAGTGGTCGGACAGGGCCTCCGAGAACCGCTCCCAATCCGCTCGACGAGTGTCGAACCGAGAGTTCGTTGCTCCCTGATTTCCCGTCGCGGCCCTAGGTGCCCGCAGCCGGATGTCGATGGCGTTATGATCGCTAGTCGCCCATTCGCTTCTTATCCTCCATTCTTTAATATAGGGGGCCATGGAGGGGGATGCCAAGGTAACGTCGATGTATGACGATCCTTTTGGCGTCCAGAAGGTCTAATCTTTCTAACTGCGCTCTCTTCTCGTCTGTGCTGTGCGGGCTCCAGAGCGAGGATTGCGCGTTCGCGTCGTCAGAAATTATCACTCTCTTCCCCCTCAGTGCCAGGAGTACCGTCTCCAAGTGCTTGAGGTGCTTCTCTATCTCGTCTTGGTATTGAAAATAATGAGACACCGCGTAGAAAGAGAAGCCTGGGGTCAGCACTTCCGCGCATGCGCAGTGCGGGTTACTGAGCTGTGAGATGAACGTGACCTCAAAGTGAGTGTTGGGGATGGCGACAGCGGCCCACGGGGAGTGGGTTTTCACCGCCGCCACCCTCACTTCGGTCCCTAATCCGTTTACCCTATATCCTGCGCCTTGCTTACTGACGTGTGGTTCCTGCAGGAGCAGGACGTCCAGTCGCTTTTGTGCTATTAGCTCCCTAACTTCGCCCGTTACTACAGCTGAATGTCGCATGTTCAGCTGTAGGATCCTAATTCCCGTGGCTACATTCGCCGTCGCGGGGCCGCGGTTTCGCGTTGGTGTTGGGGGGTCGCGGGGGTTGTTTTTCCTATTATTCCCTATATTCGTAGCGTCGCACCTTACGAGGTGGACGCGGACGGCGTGAAGACCGATCCCGTCCAAACGTATACCCGAGTGTAGTCCTATTGTATTGCCTAGGTCGTTGCCAATGTCCCTCCTGTCCATAGCGGTTAATTCCGCCACAGGGACCCCAGGGACGGGAGTCCCTGTGTCCGAGGCCCTAGCTTTGTATTTTTTGTCTGGCATTATTCGTTTTTTTAAGATTTCTACCCGCCTTCGTCCTTTCCCGTTCGTTCCGTTATCATGTCCGTTTGAATAGCATTGGTCAATTGCGCACGCTCACGCTGATCTTCTGACCGCGGAAGCACGAAACCTCTGATCTGGGCAAAATCGGCAAACCGAGGAAGAACGGACAGGACACATGCTGGACTGGCGAGAAAGCGTGTTCTTCCGCTCGCGCTAGGCATTTCGATTTCTGACACCTCTTGATTTAAAAAAATCCGTTTTTTGATAGTTTTCTCTCTCCACTGGGCTATTCATTTTAGCCACAGTTTTCAAGTGGTACGATTTGCTTCCAAATCTTACAGATGCATTTTAAAAAATTTTTCCATCGCTCGGACAGAAGAGTCGATTGCTCAGTGAGTACGAGTATACATACAAAGTGCATACGGGTAGCCAACCCCGTAGGGCTTGCCACATATGGGCCATTCGGTCAAAGACACCGACCCGTGGCCACGCTGTGTGGAGAGTAGATAGGGACATTAAGTCTCTAGTGATTTAACGTGCGGCTCCTGCCCAAAGGCTTATCCACACGGCCCCCATGGGCGCGGGATTGGGATATCGCCCAATCAGCGGGTCCTCGAGGGACTACCGGTATACTCCCAGGATGTTGGTCCTGTGAGCAGACAACCGGTGGTGCCGAGCGACTTTCCACGCTCTACCGTCTCTGGAGGACGGTGCCCGAGCTGTACCATGCGCAGCTCACCCGCCGAAGCCCCCGGAAAGGAGCCTCTGACCAGCATTCAGCCTTACCACTGCTCCCGCGATGGTCCTACCCATGACCGGGCCGAGGCAAGCCTCGGGGGCGCCCGGTCCCCGCGGTACCAGTCGTGATCACTGGTTGGATCTTTCGTAGCAAAGCTACTACCAATTTGGGAGGCCTACACTCCCGGCATTGATCGGCCAGCGCTTCGGGTTCGTGGTGTCGCTACTCACCAAAGGTCCTTACAGGAATCAGCCGGCAGGACCCGACAAGTCGTATCCTACCGACCTTTCAACCTGCAGGGAACCCCCCTGCGCCTCGGATACGCCAGGCTTCACCCGTCCACCGTTTCGGCAACCTTCATCCTTCTCCTCACAAACATATTCTTAGCCATCTCACTAAAACATTCATATGTTGCCCTATCACCCAACGCACTCGCCACATCCACACTTCCATCCTCACACACTTTCACACCGCTTTCATTCAACCTTCGGAGGTCATCGTACCATTTACACCTAACCAAAACGTGCTTCCAGTCCTCATTTCCTTCATTACATCCACACATCCTAGTTTCACACAATCCACGTTCCCATAAAAAGTCATTCATACTTCCATGCCCAGTCATCATGAAACATACATACAAACTCGGTTCAAACTCAACATTCTTCCATGCAAAATGCACATTCTTTATATATTCATACGTTACCCGTCCTTTCTCACTTGCATGCCATCTTCGCTGCCACACCTCTCTCATTCTTTCATTCATAAATTTTTCTTTCTCACTCTCATCCATTCCAGCCATTTCATTATCACTCAATAACTCATTCTCTCCTACATTCACATCATGCTTCACTTTCCATATCATGCCTCTCCTTCTACACTCCAGGTCCCAGGGGAGTGTACCCATGAGGACCTGCATGGCTTCGGTCGAGACAGTCCTGCACACATTCAAACAGGCATACAAAACTATTCTTTGACATTTATTCATAATTTCTCTTGCATACTTGTGTCTCATCACATCACACCATACACTTGCACCATACATCACACACAGTTCAAACAGACCTTTGTATATCACTCTCATGCCTTTCTTCCTCATTCCCCACTCACGTTTCATTACTCTACTCATTTTCCCAACCACTTTCGTTATCTTTTCCTTCAATTGGTTCAAATGTTTTTTAAATTGCATTCTCTCGCTCATCCATATTCCCAAATATTTTACACATTCAACTCGCTTCATAGCTTTCTCATTCATACGCACATTCGGACTTCTTGTATATGCCAAATTCCCTTTCATCATCATCATTACACTCTTACTTTCAGACACATTCACTCCCACATGTTTTCCCCATTCACAAACAATTCTCATCCATTCTGTTCCCTTCCTTTCCAGTTCCACCCGATTACGTCCTTCAACCATCAACACTAAGTCATCCGCATACGCAACGCACTTACATCCTTCCCTATTCAGTTTCATCAGCAAATCATCCATCATAAGGTTCCATATAAACGGTCCACCTATGGAGCCCTGTGGACATCCACGCTCTACATGCTTCCATACTGTTTCATTCACTCCAATCATACAAACCATTCGATCCTTAAAATAATCCTTGCATAACCCAATCTCATTTAAAATCAATAAACATTCCCAGTACATACTTACAGTTACTCTGATGCACACATTCTTTCACTTTCAGCCACGCAGTTTCAGTCGATCTTCCTTTCATAAATCCCTGTTGCGCTTCATTCATTCTTCCACTCATCTTTTGCTCTAACCTTATAACCATCATTTTCTCTAGTATTTTCCCTAGTACTGATAATAAGCATATCGGCCTATAAGAACCAGGATCACTCTTGACTTTATCGGGAGACTTTAGTAACACAATCAGACGCGCTTTCTTCCATTCACTCGGAAATGTATCCGCTCTCAGGCACAAATCATACATACTTTTGATCCGTTCCGGAATCGCTCGCCACACTTTCCTCATCATTTCCGCATTTATACCATCGAGTCCAGGTGCCTTTCCCAGTCTCATTTCTCCTATTGCTCTCTCTATTTCATTCCATTCAAATTTTTTCTCATTCTCTTCATTCACATCATCATTCACTACACTAGTGTTATCACTCATTACTTCATCCCTACCATTCATTTCCGATGCCGGGAAGAGATGGTCCATTATCGCACTTGCACTTTCACTCCATGTTGCAGTCATTGTTCCATTTACATACACATTATTCAAACATTCATTTCGATCTTTCCCGCGACATACTCGGTAAACGGGGCCCCACGGGTCCTCGTTACTCCATTTACTCACAAATTGCTTCCGACTTTCTTCCTTCACTCTGCAGATCTCCTTCTTGTACTCATTCACGCCTCTCTTACATTCCAACACTTTTTCATTCACATTCTCTCCTCGTCGTCGAGCAATCTGCATTTTCTTTCGCATATTCCTTACATTCTTCTTCATTCTCTCTAACTTTTCCGTCCACCACATAATCTTTCTCTTCCTTTCTTTCTGATGTGTCTTCAACCACTTATCATTCGCACTATAAATCCACTGCAACATTTCGGCCACCAACTCATCCGCACTTTTTCCATTCGTCGTATTTGGTTCACTCATAATCGCACTTTCTCTTAGATCACTCATAATCGCACTTTCTCTTAGATCACTCATAATCGCACTTTCTCTTAGATCATTCATATACCCTTGCCAATCAACGTTCTTACAAGTCCACCTCCTCCCAGCATCGAAACATTCCATTCGCTCTTCATCACTTGTCATTTTAATACTCACAACATTATGGTCACTTATTCCCCATCCACACTCCACTTTCCATTCAAACTGACACCTGGCACACGAATCACTCACAACAGTCACGTCTATATCACTCTGTCCATTTGGGCCTGAGAACGTGTACCACTCACTCGGCTCGTTTATCACTTGCATTCCATTCGCTATCACCCATTCTTCTAGTTCTCGTCCACGCATTTCATTTTCTCTCGAGCGGCCAGCTCCCTTACTGTACCATAAGGGAGACACAGCATTCGCATCCATGCCAAACACAATCTTTCTTCCTCGTAAACACTCACACACTGCGTCCATGTATCTAAGATACCCCTCTATATCTTCACCATATCTACAATACACGGACACCACGTACAGCTCACCAAAGTCTCCCTTCAGCCATACACACACTCCATATTCATTTGTACATTCATTCACACAAACAGCTTCTATACATACGTCATTTACAACTATAGCTGATCCAACCCGTTCACTCTTGTTCATAAACACTTTCATACTACCTGGCAATCCTTTCACACACCCATCTGTAAACACATATGGCTCTTGTAGCATTGCCACACTTATCCTTTTTTCATTCATGCTCACACCCAGATCACACATCACCCTATACGCCCGCTGACAGTTACACTGTATCATACTCAAACTGCCTCTACTCGTAACTAATTCTCATTCTCTCTCGTTCAGCCACACGCAGATATTCCGGACACTGTTCAGACATAACCGAGTGGTCGCACTCATTCCCTTTCAAACGACAATTACGACATACATACTTATCTCTTTCGCAATTCATTCTCACATGCCCTTTTTCACAACATTTCTGACATAAATTCTCCTTTTCTTTACATTCTTTGGCAATATGCCCAAACCCACAACATTTGAAACACCTCATTACACTCACATATTCTTTAAACTTACATGCTCTCCATTTCACATACACGCGTCCTTCATCAAATAATTTATTCATCATTTTCACATTCATTTCCACTATTACGCTTCCTACACTCACATCCTTTTTACTCCTCCTACTTACTACTCGTACTTTTTCCTTAAACTCATCCATACTCACACAGTCCTTCAAATTTTTCTCATACAATTCATTCATAAAATCTTCTCCTGCCATTTCGTTTGGGACATCGAATATCATGATCTTCGGCCCAATTTTTCTCGGCATCTCGACCTTCAACCCCACTTTGGAAAACTTCTCACAGTCTCGCACTTTCTTTAACTCATCCATACTGACTGGTGGTGAGGTCGGAGTCCTGAGGGGACTCGACCAGGATGCCGTTCCCCTGGATCTTCCTGATGCTTCTGATTTGGAGTTTGCACTCCGCGGGAGAAACTAATTTAAGGACCGTTTCCTTGGTTTTGTCGCTGGACTCGAAGGATTTCGGGTCCTGCGGCAGGATGGTGATAGCACTGGGGGGGTTCTGCTTAAGGTTCGAGATGGCTGCTGTCTTGGAACGGACCCCGACTCTTTCGTCGTAGGTGGTGGGCCGAGAGGGTTCCTTCGGGGCCTGACAGTGCTCGGTTACAGACTCGAGGGTTTTACGTTGTTGTCTGTTCTCGGACCTTATGGCCTTTATTTGGCCTTCCAAGTTGCTGCAGCGGAGCAAGGACTCGCCGAGGATGCTCTGAAGCTTGGCAACCTTGGATGCGATGAACTGGGAGGCGTCCGGATAGAGACCATTGTCCTGGTCCATGAGAAATCTCATCAGGGCCATGGTCACCTTCTCGGACTTGAGCCGAAGGTCGTTCGCGGTGGGGTCGGGTACAGGGGCGGCTGTGGCTGGGTTGTCGCAGCACGGGGCGGGGCTTGGGGCGGGGGCGACCGGGGGTGGAGAGGGAACCTCAGACCTTTTCTTCGTTTTTTTGGAGTTGCGGAGGTGGATTGCCGAGGGGGGGTGTCGGAGTCCGAGTTGTCTGACCGGATGCGTCGCTTATTCTTGCGATGCCGTGCAGGGACCTTGATGTAGCCCTCTGAATCGGAGACCTCGGTGTCCATCATACTGATCGATGATGGTGGCCGGGGGTGAGGCGGAGTGGCGGTCGCTGAGCTGGCCTCCGGCCTGGGGAGGCTCATCCTCGGTTCCGGGGCCGGGAACGGCGTTCGTTCCGGTGTCACTGTTTCTTATCTGTAAACGATGCAATAATAAGAAAAAAAAAAAAAAAAAAATTTCGGAAATTTGTTTGTAAAAAATTCCTGTATTTGTTTATAAAATTGTTTAAACAATTATTTAAACAATTAGTTGCCCGGTGCAGTTGGCGGCTGGTTACGGATGGACTGGTGTTGCTGAAACAGAGAAAAAGGCAGAATTAAATTTTTAAGAGGTTTGAATTTGGCGCCCGTGTTAGTTGGCTGCTCCGTGGATTTCCGAGCGGAGGCTCGAAAGTTGTTTTCGGCCGGCTGGAACTTCCGCTGCCAACCTTGCCAAAATTTCTAGGGTTGGCAGCCCTGGATCCCTGCACGCCGACGGGAGGCCCTGATTGGCGGAGCTGGACAAGTTCCGGACGTCATCGCCACCCCACGCTGGCGGTGGCGTCTCGAAGCTCGAGGTGGAAGATGGCGTGGTTTCGATCTGTTGATTAATTTTTAAGAATCCACAGTTTTGCCACTATTGTCACGCACGATAAGTCAAATTGAAGGTCTTTAAAAACAATTAATTTTCACATATGACTGTTTTTCACAAAATCCTTGATCGATGTGCACAATTTTTATATCGGCGTGATCGGCTGATCGTCCTCTGCACTCTGGTAGCACTGGGATAATTCTCACTTGATGAAAAACCACTTTCGCAGAACTTTGACGGCGGAGCGTCGTGACAGCGCGTCTCGATCCTGCGACACCTAGCGGCGAGTCAGTAGATAGGGACATCTAATGTAAATCCGGTCACCACGAAGGTGACACGGATGTGTTACCTCGCCCTTCCGGGCATACACGGTAAAGATTACCATCTACTCCCGGTTCAACCACTGTCAAGGAAACGGGCCGAGGAAAAATCCGCACGTGCCATTGAGCCGTTTACAATGGACGAGTTCTTTAGCCGCCAGCAGATTTCCGTTTCCTTCCATCTGCTGGCGCCCACGGGGAACCACGGGGAGGCGAACTCGTGACGCGACGCCTCGCGTCCACTTAAGCGAAGACCTAGGAAGAAGGATGGGAGTTAGGAGGGATGGGTGGGGGTTTGGTGTCGTTGGTGGGGACGTGAAATGTCCCCTTTGGGGTCCTGGGGATTGCGGGTGCGCGAGGTTGCCTATCTACGTGAAGCCCTTTAGCCAAAGGGCTTCTCTACAAAATTCGGAGAAGAGCTGGAAGGCCTCTGGGGACGACACGAAGTGTTGTGCCGCCTCCGGCCATTTCCAGTCTCCGGTTGGAACTATATCGCGGAGGGCTTCTCTCTGCGGGTCGAAATTCGGACAGTCGAGGAGAAAATGATCGACCGTGTCCGATCCGTGACCACACACGCACTCCTCACCGTCGGAAACTCCGTACTCGCGTAGGCGCGAGCGGAAGTGTCCGTGGTCGGTGAGAACTTGCGTGATGTAGTGGCTCGGTTTCGTCCACTTGGCCGCCACCCTCTCCTCTATGTTCTTGAAGAAGGCGTAGGTGGTGCGGCCCTTGTGGGAAGAGTTCCACATGGATTGCCACACCTTGTACGCCTCGACCGCTAGCCTATGTTTTGCATCGTCGGCCCCCGCCGGAACGACAATGCTACCTAGTCTGGCGTCTTTACCTTTACGCGTCTCGTACAAGGCTTTGGTTTGCCTGAGCTTGACGTCGATGGGTATGGCGCCGGCTACCACACACACGCTATCCCACGATGACCGGCGGTATGCGCCGGTCATCGCGATGAGAGCGCGGCGCTGTGCAGCTCTCAGCACTCTGAGCTCCCCCTCCGTGCACCGGTCGGCCCACCCGGCAGCAGCGTACGTTGCCACCGGGATGAAAACCCCGCGATACACGGCGGAGAGTGCTCCGAAGCGGAGCCCCCATCCACATCTTGCCAGTCTACCCAGCTTCGCGAAGAGCGAGCCGACCTTGTCACTTATGTAGTTGCAATGGGTTCGAACACCCATGCCTCTATCAAAGTGGACGCCGAGGTTCTTGACGGAAGGTTTGAATCTTAGGGGCTTATTTCCGATCCGAATGGTCGGTGGCCTTTTTGTTAGATCTAGCTTGGAAGCGCGGACTGCCTTGCGTTTTCGGTCTGGGCGCGATCCTCCCCGTCGGCCTATCCTATCTCTCTCGATGTATCCGCTGCGCAGGACAATCGCCTCGGATTTTTTCTCGGAGATCTCTAACTTAGCTGATTTGCACCAACCTAGGATCAGGTCAACAACTCGTTGACCTTCGATCTCTAGGTCTCTACGGCAGTTTCCGTCCACGAGGACGATGAGGTCGTCCGCGTAGGCGACGAATCTATTCTCGACTGAGGCCTCGAGAGACCTCAGGAGATCGTCGAACATCAGGTTCCAACACGCCGGGCCGAGGAAGGAGCCTTGTGGGCACCCCCTCGTCGCGCGCTTGGAGACTCCTTCCGTTCCGACGGTGAGGCTGACTTTGCGGTCCTCGAAGTAGTTGGAGACTACCTCGAAGACGTTGCGTGGGCAGTCTCGGTCCCTAAGGCTCTTCAACACTAAGGGCCACCAGACGTTGTCGAAGGCTCCGGAAATGTCGAATAGCAGCGCTATCACATGCCGATGCTCTGAGGCATCAACCATGCGGCGCAGCTCGACAATTGCATCTTCAGTCGACTTTCCGCGCATGAAGCCGTACTGTCTGCTGGAGATGCGTCCCGTTGCCATCGCCGTCTGTTCGAGTCGGCTGTTAAGGAGCTTCTCGAAGGTTTTTCCTACGACGGAGAGGAGACAGATCGGTCGGTAGGACTTCGGGTCCTTCACGTCCTTACCCTCTCCCTTCAGGAGCACTCTGAGGGAGCCCTCCTTCCAGGTGGGGGGAAAGACGCCCCAATGAAGGCACCCGTTGAAAAGGCGAACTAACTGTCCTAATATTGCTTTCGCGGCGGCCTTCAGCGCTCGGACCTCGATAAGGTCCGGCCCTGGTGCCTTGTCGTTTTCGAACGTGCGAATCGCATTCACGACCTCGTCCGGTGAAAACGGAGAGGCGTCCGCGGTGCTTGGCGCTATCCGCACGTTCTCCCTAATCTCTAGCTGCGCGGGCGTGTCATCTTCCGGCCGGTCGTCCGGGACGTGTGCTTCCAGAAGTGTGTTGGCTGTCTCTACCGCGCTCATGTTACTATTGTTAACTCGCCGGAGGGTGCTGAGCACCCTCTCGACACGGAGCTTGTTCGCTTGCAGCTTGTACACGATGCCCCAAGGCTCCGTGTTCCCGTGCGACGACACAAAGTTTCGCCAACTCTGGAGTTTCGCCCTCTTCACCTCTCTGCTGTAGTTCCGCAACGAAGTACGGTACTCCAGCAGTTTTATGAGGCGCGAGGACTCATTTCTTTCCTTCTGGAAGGCACGCCTCTGTCGGTAGACAGCCTTCTTCATGACTGTCAGTTCTTTAGTCCACCACGGATTGGACTTCCTAAATCTACGCTTTCTCGGCATTGACGCGGTGCAGGCATCTTGTATGATGTCTGTGAGCGTTTCTGCCATTCCTATCGTATCCTCCGCTGACTCCAGGCTCAGGACTTCGAGCCTCGATCGTGAGAGATCGGACAGGGTCTCGGAGAATCGCTCCCAGTCGGCTCGACGAGTGTCGAACCGAGAGTTCGCGGCTCCGCGATTCCCCGTCGCGGCTCTGGGTGCCCGCAGCCTGATGTCAACGGCGTTGTGGTCGCTGGTCGTCCACGCACACCTTACGTTCCAGCTCCTGATGAACGGAGACATGGAAGGCGATGCCAGGGTTACGTCGATGTATGACGACCCCGTTGGCGTCCAGAAGGTAGGTGGCTGAGCTGCGTCGTTCACAACGTCCATGCTAAACGCCGCAATCAGAGTCTCGAATTGAGCTCCTTTCTCGTCTGTGCCCCGGGGGCTCCAGAGCGAGGATTGCGCGTTAGCGTCTGTAGAAACTATGAGTCTCTCCCCCCTCAGTGTGCAGAACACCTTCTCAAGGTGGCTGAGGTGCTTTTCTATTTCGTCGCGGTGCTGGAAATAGCACGACACCGCGTAGAAGGAAAAGCCGGGTGCTAGCACTTCCGCACAGGCGCAGTGGGAGTTGCTGAGCTGCGAGACGAAGATCATGTCGAAGTTGGGGTTGCAGACGGCAACAGCCGCCCACGGGGGTTGTGGTTCGGCTGCCGCCACCCTCACTCCGGACCCTAGTCCACTAATCTTATGTCGCGTGCCCAGCTGGCTGACGTATGCCTCCTGCAATAGCAGGACGTCTAGCCGCTTCTGGGCAATAAGCTCGCGTACTTCTCCGGTAACTGCAGCCGAACGTCTCATGTTCAGCTGCAGTATCCTAATGTCGGGGATATTATTGGGTGGGGGCCTAACAACCATAATCAGTTCGGGAGAGCGACTGATTTATGGCAGCTATATACGCGGGGCAGTCCTTGCTCGTCACGCAGTGGGAGGAGGGTTTCTTACCCCTCATGCAGTTTACGCAGGTGGCCGGCTTTTCTTTCTTCGGGCAGGTCTTGATCCCGTGCCCCGCCTCCGCGCAGTGGCCGCAGGTCTCCTTCTCGGCCTTGCAGAACTTGGCAGGATGGCCGAATCCCTGGCACTTATAACACCTGGTCACGCTGACGTGGTCCCGGACCCTGCAGCAGTTCCAGCCCACGTACAGCCTCTCCTTGGAGACCAGGAGGTCCCGGGCACGCTTGCTGACCTCGAATATCAAGTAGATAGGGACAAATGGAATCTCGATAATTCATTTATGCGCCACACTAATGCGATGACGACGCATTTGGCTAAACCTGTGCTTATCAGATGGAGTCGCCGTCTTCCGCGGGAATTAATTTACTTTTTGATGGGACTCAAGTCCCATTCTCTTAATGTTAGTGGCTGCACTTGATACCTCCAACTGATTTGCGCATTGGTAGCTATGGAGTTATTTATTTTGTATTTTTTTTTTTTTTTTTTTTCTTACTACCTCGATTTCTTCGGCCACCTGCACCGAATCGTCAGCAAAGGCCAAGGTAGAAATATTTTCGTCACCCATCATAACGCCCTCCGTTGTCTCGTCTATGGTCTTCATTATGTGAGTCGGCTATGATGCTAAAAGTCTGCTTGACCCCTCTGTTCAGGACCAGTCATCGTACATGTCCCTAATATACTTTCTGATGATTGCCGGAATGCCCTTAAGCACCAGCCTATTCTCCTTAGCTGAATGGGGGACGGTATCAAAGGCTTTGGCTGTATTGACGATAGTCACCACGTCACCTGTTTTCTCTTTCGTCACTCTCATGACCCTGGCCAATATGGAAATGTTAAGCCTACAACCATCCTTTTCTTTTTTTTTTTTTTGTGACAGTCTGCGGTACATATATATAGTACGCATGGCCCGATGTCTCAATCCCCAGTTCGACTTGGCAATCTTTGCTAGCGTATTCAGCGTTCGCACAGACTTAGCACTCAAGTACTCAACATGGGAATGAATTTCCAGTCCGTAATCGAAGTACACATTATGATACCTAACGGAATCTTTCTTGGCGATACTCCGATCACCTACTTTTACAAAAGGCGGCGTTTCTCTATTGAACTATCCTTTCAAGAACACCACCTCGGTTTAGGCTGCAGACATTGACAATTTTTGCTGGTCGCACCAGCGAGAAATGATGTCCGCCACCAATTGGAGAATGCTTTCTAGATCTGCGCTGTTATTCGCGTAGACCAGGACGTGCAGATCGTCTGCATAGGCTACGAGCCCGCAAGCAAGTCCGGTGTTCGATAGGAGATGCAAAACCTTATCGAAGATTCAGTTCCCATAGCTCGCACCGAGAATCGATCCCTGTGGACAACCTTTGTTGACTTTCTTCCTCATTGCACCGCGATCAAACACCATAGTCACCACGCAGCCGTCGAAGTAGTCGATCATTCGACGAAACAGTTTCTTTGGACAGCCTTGCTTACTCAACGCGTTGAGTATGCTCGACCACCAGACATTGTCAAAGGCTTCAGCGAAGTCGAAGAGCAGACCCATGCCATACTTTTCTTCACGACTGGACACAAGCTCCCTCAGCTTTACCACGGCATCAGTCATGGATCGCTGCGGCCTGAATCCGTATTGCTGATCGGAGGCGTAGTCTGGGTGCCAGAACAAGTTAGTTAATCGCATCACGATCAGTTTCTCCAAGACTTTACCTACTGTTATAATGAATCGAGGCTCGTGGTATCTGTTTTGATAATTATTTAATAAGATATGATGAATACAATTAGGTTGTCTCTTCGTGGACATTTCTAGTTGCTTAACCCTTTTAGCACCGAGCGAAAGAAGCGTACCTAGGCGAAGAATACCGGGCCGAATCGGCGAATTTGTAGAGGTTTGCGAAAATGCTCGTAAAAACCAAAGTAGGCGTGATATTTACAAAATTCAAAAAGCAGCATATTGCGAAAGGAGTGGAGAATAAATCAATACCAATGAAGTTTCAATATTTGTTAAAAAAAAAAAAAGAAAAAAAAAAAAAAAAAAAAAAAAATCATAAGAATAACATAAGTATAAGACATAATGAAAATTGTTCAAAGCAATTTCTCTTTTTCAAAACGTAATTGCATATAGAAAAAATCATCGTTTGGTCATCGCTTTATATATATATATATATATATATATATATATATATATGGTAGTATGGTGTATAGACATTGCATTTTGCAATCATTTGCAATGAAATAGCTGGTGTCGGATATCAAAACGAAAGGATAACGCAACACGTTATCCTCGTTATCATCGAATATGATGCACAGCAAGCGTCAGACAAATGTAATACCCAAGAGGATCGTGCAGCTGGTAATACGTCACTAAAAAAATATAAATGTTATTATAAATATTTATAGTTAGTTCTCTGTCCACTAAAAATGTGTAATGTTTCCGTATTTTTACTTACATAAGCCATTTATCCGCATTGATGCTTACTTATGCATACACCATGCACCCCTTTATTGCAATGATTGCAAATTGTGCGCGATCTTCGCACAGGCCCTCCATCCACCCTACTACACACAACGCAAACCTTTTCCCTCCTTCCAGGAAGTTTACGGATACCTGGGACTGTGGAATCTCTCGATGTGTGACCCAATGAACTTCCTGGATCCATATTTTTTTCAGCCATCCATTCTTCTGTGATCGACTGAATGATACTGGTTATAAATTCGAGTCGAGTCATAACCTTTCCTTCTGGATTGTGTTTGTATAATATGTATGCATTCAAGACCATGCGAGAGAAAATGGAAAATACCACTTTCTTCCAATATTTCACCGTTCTCCTTTCGTCCAAATATGAGTAGACCATCATATCTGAGACATCAATGCCTCCCATATATTTGTTATAGTCGCAGACGAGTTCTGGTTTTTGAACTTCCGTTTCCTGATTCCGTCTTCGAATTACAGTTGTTTTATTTGCGGCTGTTCCATTACGTTGACAACAGTAGTATATTTTTTTTCTGTGATTTCTTTTCTCTGTACGCTAATAGAAGTATTTCCCGATTTCTTAGGTACTTATATTCACCCACTTCCAATTTTTGTTTGAGCTGCGATGGAATATGTTTTCTGTTACTGCGCGCGCGCGCGTATGGTTCCGGATAAAAATGTATTCTTCTCATACAGAGATCTTGCTAAGGGGATGCTCGTAAAAAAATTGTCGACAGTTACATGGTATCCTTTCATAAAGAAGTTACTCATACTGAGTAATTTTTCTATTACTACTGGAGCGAGGCTTTTTTCTTTTATTTCCCTTTTGTCGCGTTGGTCCTTGGCTCCCCGACAACAAAAAAATGACAAACAATAATGTGAGACCGCATCGGTAAGCATCCAAAACTTTATGCCCCATTTGTGGTGCTTTTTGTTTGGCAAGTACTGGGTCAGTACTGATCTACTTTTGGTGCCTACTAACGATTCATCCACGCTCAAGTGCTGATTTGGCGAATAATAAAATTTGAATTTGCTATTTGCATGAGCAACGAGAGGTTCAAACTTAGCTGTTGGGTCGTATTCATTGCTATTACGTGCTGGTAGTGTACTATTGTCCACAATATGAAAAGATTTGCTTAGTAACTGAAATCTATTCCGGCTGAACATTTGACCAAACCATGGGATATACCGATAATTCCGTGACCAGTAACTAAAAAATGTTGGCCTACGGGTTATTCCCATTTCGAGCAAAACGGCTATGAATGCTTTCAACTCTTTGATTGCCGTTTTCTTCCAGTTCAATGTTGTAGATCTATTTGCTGGTCCAGCATTCTCGAAAAACTGTTCTGCGTACCGATTTGTTTCGAATCTCAACATGTTTAGAAATTGGTACGTAAAAAATAAATCGAAATATTCTATTGGTTTGGATATGTTCGGTGGCAAATGTTTAGGGCCGGGTATTTCCGAAAATAACGGGCGCGGGTTATATCGGCTATCGTTTTCCACATTTACTTCCCTGAAATTGGTGAAAGATTCCACACTACCACTCTCGTCATCCTCATCTTCCAATTCTTCTTCGCTGGATTCACTATCGCTATATAGCATGCGATCACACCGACGGCTTGGCGCGAATAATTCGTCATCACTGTCAACTCCTTCTTCAGCTATATCTAACTCGTTAACAATTCGGACTAATTCTGCCTCATCCATGTTCGTAACAGGATATAATTTTTCCAAAAAGGTAGCAACAAAACTGACACAATTTTCTACTGCTAATTGTGTTTCTATGAAAACGATGACGGCTTTGGAACACTGACTGCACGTTCGACGGATCAAGAAAGAGTGAAAAAGATTTTAGGCTCGCAGCTTCGATACACTGGTGCCATTTGAGTTCTCTGATAACTATCATAAACATCGTAAAGATTGCGACTACGGTCCAGAGAAAGTATCTCGTGTCGACGGATATCCGAGGGATATACCGTGTCCCGTTTCTACCTTATCACTTTGACATATACAAACCCTCGGCACGAAACAACATAAGATATAACAAAAAGTTGATCTAATAAACATTTTTTCACTTGTGTTGCATCGAATATGAACCATTTTAACATTTTATGAAGTTATACTTAAACACAGATCTTTTGTGATGAGTATAATAAGACTCTAATGGAGGCGCAACGATATATCGTCGTTGGTATTTTTGGCTCCCATGACCACGACTGCTCTTACACTGTCTTTGTGCAGTGCTCCGTCGGAAGCAAGAGGAGCCCTACTTCACGGTGCATACATGTTATATGGCGCGTGATTCAAAACATGATTGTGGGTGACATTGTAATATCCATTATTTACAACACCTACTACCGAGAGTAAGCAGATTGTCCTGTAGGACTCCGTCCTAGGTCTGCCAGGCCCTTTCAGTATCGTAATAATGGACCTAAATTTCCATCTAGCAGGAAAGATTCCGTGTTCTAGGCATCCATTGTAGAGTCGGAGGAGTTCATGGTGGATCATTCGACTCGAGCGTTTTGAAACCTCCGGCTCAATTCGGTGAAGGTTCAGATACTTTCCGCTCTTCAGTCGGGTTGACCGCCGCGCTAAGCATCGAGTGAGTGAAAGGAGTTGCGTTCTCTCTTACCGGCGCGGAAGCAGCTTTCCTCCTGACGCGCACATGATTCAGAGAGTCGTTCTCGGTCGAGTCGTCTGGAATTAGTGGTGGAGTCCCAGTCTGTCGTGAAACCCAGGGCAGTACGAATGTTAGAGACGACTGCGCCAACGGTCATCTTCTGCCTTGTGATCTTATACATAACGACGCAAGGTTCTAGTAGCTCTAATAGCGGCTTTGTAGGTCTTTCTCTGTTTAAGATACTCGGTCCTCGTGGCCACCTTCTGCTTATCCGAACATGCCAGATTCTGGGAGGCTCGTCTAAGTTTGCGGACTCGCCTCTTCTGTCTTGTCAAGTCTGCAGTCCAACATGGGACGGATTTTGAGTGCCATCGCTTGGTTGGCATTGAGGAATTACACGCTTGGATGGTCGTCTTTTGATCTTCTGTGCAAGATGTTCGACTTCCCCTCTATTCAGTGGAACTGGGGATAGATTCCTCTTGCATTACAGCAGCGCCTTATCGGACTTGTTTGCGCTTTCGAGCCGGTATCTCGGTTTCGTCAATGCCTATCTTCAAAGAAAACTATCACTTGGTGATCACTAGTCTTCAGATCCTTGCGGACTTTCCAACCTCGCACCTTGTCGCATACATCAAGTGTAGCTAGTGTGACGTCGATGTAAGACTGTCCACTAGGGCTGGAAAACGGCTGAGCGTTTCCAGTCTCGTTCAAGACAACCAAGCCATGGCTCACGATAAACTCTTCGAGTTTACGGCCTCTCGCGTCCGTCTTCGCGCTACCCCACAGGGTTGTTTTTGTGTTGACGTCGGCGGAGATAATGACTCGGCTGTGCCTCAGTGCATTAAGAGCTCTCTCCAATCGTGCCAGACCGGATTCAACTTCTTCAGAGCATTGGAAATACTGGCTGATCAGAAAGAAACTCCCAAACGAGCCTGAAATGCTAGCACAGGATATATGCGTGTCGCAAAAGTTAGACACCTTAACCACGGTGAGATCCGGGCTTCTGATCGCTATTGCAGCCATCACCGGATTACCTGCCGTGATCAGCCTCGTTCTCAAGCCTAGCCCGGGCACTGTATCCCGCCAGCTATATGACTCTTGTGCGAGCAACACATCCGTCCCTCTCTTATGGATTTCAGTCCGAACCTCGTCGGCCATGTTTCGAGCCCGCTGCATATTATGCTGCATGATTCGAATGACTCGTGAACGTAGTCGGTGGTTTGTACTAATTATTCGTATTTTGTTCGGGATATCTCCAGAGCTAGCGCTTCCTGATAGGAGGCGCAAGCCGGGTCCCGGGACTTGTGCTTGTAGTCTCGCCCTCTGTCCTTAGAGCAAACCAGAGGTTTGATCTTCTTGTTACAAGCGCAAAGATATGCCCCTTTTCGGAGCAGTGACCGCATACGTCCTCTTTGAACTTGCAGCGCTTGCTTGTCCGAAGCGCTGATACCGATAGCACCGTAGTACCGAGACGTTGTCCTGCACGCGGCAGGAACTCCATCCGAGGTACACCCGGCCACCTCTCTGTTTCAGTCGCAGACGGATCTGCGGATTGACGGCCACAACCCAGTTAGCTGTCTCCGGGGTCTTGCCAGCCATGTGGCTGACTCTATCCCCGATGACACATCTTTTTGAGTCATTTCGCAGAGATTTTGCTTCCATAGACAGGAAGCAATTTCCTCCTTACCCATCTTCTTCAGGACGTCGTAGATTATGATCATCGGGTCCCGTTTGATGAGTAGGGTGGCGGACAGCCCCGCATGCTTGAGCTTTTTATTCCCAACGAAGGCCTTCAGGTCTTCCTTCTTCTCGACGGTGATGCCACTGGGGTGGATGCGTCGGACTGACTTGACTCGGATGGCCTCCTTCGCTGGTTTTACGATGGACAGTACAGTCCGCTTAGTTGCGTCGCTACTCTGTCCCTTTGTCCTCCGGCGGAGAGTTGCGCACCACGTGTTGTGGAGGTCTTACCGCTTCCGGAGAAGCTCTCTTGCAGTCGACCTTAGCCACTTGGGCGTAGGTCGGCTGCACTGCATTGCAAACCGTCTTCGGAAGAGTTCCCTTGGACGGCCCAGGTCTCGCATTGCACTCACTACGGCAGGACGCGCTTTTAGGTCCGCCCTGACCGCGGCGAGCTGCCTTTCGACGAAGCTGTTCCTTTGGACCAGCTCCAGGACCAGCTCGTTGAGTGCCTCAACCTCGGATAGGATGTTCGATCTGGACGGAGATCGACACGGGTCGAATGGAGAAGGTTCGCATCTCGGATACCCTCCCAAAGGGTTCGTCTCGAATGAGATCGAGAGGCAATCCCTTGCGCCCGGAGATCGCCCCCTTCGACCTCCTGGCCTGGTTTTCGTGGGCTTTGCCGGTGGGTGCGTCCGGCTTCGCTCGCTTTGATTTTTTGGTGACGATTTTCCAGCCGTCACCTGCTGGGACTTTGCCCTCCATCTTGGGTTTCTTCCCGGCCTTGCGGCCGAAAGAGTCCCTCGACGCGGGTGGGGCCACCACGTTACCGATTTTCGACGTACCTTCAACCGTGGTCTCGGTTATCGCGTGTGTGCCACGCACATCTCAAGAGCCACACGAGGGTTGACGACGTTCAACACGATCGCGGGCCGCTTGTCAATCGCAGACGCGGCGGTTTGGGTAGCTGCGGTAGCCTCAGCGCCTCTGGCGACGGCTTCACTCCTGCTGGAAGCTCGTCCCGTCGACATTGAATGCTTTTTTTATTTTTGTAGTTTTTGTGATTGTACCCATCCTTAGTACACTTTGGAATCCGCCATCAAGCTGTTTATTAGAGAAATATGAAATATATTATCAATAAGAAACTTATCCATTTAGTTGAGGATGCTTCTGTTGGCTGGAATTGTGTCTCACGATGTCGAAAGGCATTGATCTCGTACAACGTAAAGCTGATCTTTCAATGCACTGTCACCAAACACAGATCACTTCATTAATTACTGATAATCCGAAACACTTGTGGATATTACGAAAGATGACTAAGACGCTTTCTCGGCTGATCGTTTATACGACGCGTTCGCAGATAATCGTTTATTCGACCCGTTCGTTCGGCAGTCAACGTTTCACTGTCGAAAAATTCAAGCCTCGACCGTGGGCCCCTGTCCTTCGTCGTTCGGCCGTCCGAGAAAATGACACCCGATACCATTTTCCTCGAAGGGCTGTTAATTACGTTCTAAGAGCGCAGGGTACCGTTGATGAAAGAGGGTTAGCCGCAGTTTACATCCCTGCATATCTTGTTTATTTAATATGGCGCCGTGCCCGTTGTCGTCGTCGCCACACACCGAAGATCCTAAATCGTTGAGGTAGCCTATGGAGGGGTGGTGTGTTTTCTATTGAATCGTTTAATCCTTCATTAAAAATTGGTGGCCCTGAAAAGGACCGACTAATGCTATCGATAATATTGTTCAAAATGCCGATCTCCGAACACCACTCGGTACGGCTTACAATTTGTCGTTGTATTTTATCCAACATTTCTGTTGTTATCTTTGCAACAGCGCCGTGAATTCGGCTTATTATATCATCAATGCTTTCTATTGCTTTTTTGTATACTGTATCCTGGAAGTAGACAATATTGATTTAAAAGAACAATAAAAAGATGCAATAATAATTTGAAAATGTTCATTGCTAAAATTAGTTTCAAATAACCCCAGAAATAAAAATCCGTCGGATTTAAATCGTGTTAAACCTGTGCATGGTGTGACCGAAGCGCACGCGGATTCTCGTCGCTCCACAAGTGCAAACTATGGGCATTAAAACACTCTTCTCTTGTGAACAGTGCTTCATCTGTCCATAAAATGAATTTGCAGAATGATGGATTCCGCGCTACTTCTCCCAGCAGCCATCTTGAATATTGGATCAGTTGATCGAAGTCAGAATCTTGCAATTTCTGCACCCGTTTGAATTTATGCGGGTGCTTCAAGTTGTCTTTTAGGATGCGATGTACGGTAGTACTGCTAACACTAGAAAGAAAAAAAATATATGCAAATGCATAAACATTTAAAGATCATGAACATTTCTTGTTAGGCAAATAAAAATCATGGTTATTTTAATCGTGACTTGTTCTAAGCGGAGGCTGATTCCTCGTACATTCTCGGTGCCGTCCTCCTCTATAAGGGTTTGCGCTCGATTTTCTGATCGGAGGGTCCGCGCAGAAAATGATCTCCCGGCCCCCTTATCGTTTGATGCCGTGATGCCGCGGTAACGTACGTACAGTAAATAATAATAAAAATAATAAAAGTAAATAATAATAGAAACGCCGTGCTAACAAACGTACAGTATATTCTGTGGACGTACGAAAATTTGGGTATTCTTCCCGCAATCTTCTCACAGTAGCAGCTGCATTTCCCTTGCACTGCGCGAATATTATCTGGTACTGTTCTTGTGTTAAATACATTTTAGAAATCTTCACGACGTATTCTCTAGCACTGTTGAACGCTTTGTAGCCCTCCTTCTTATGTTGCGAGCCCATTATCGTTTCAAAAACAGACAAGCGTCGTAGTATCGTCTTATGCCGTCACCCAATTCGACATTCGTTTAAAATGTTGATTACCTGGTTGAACTAGTTCACATTTAGAAAGAGTACTTTTAAAAACTTGTAATTCCATATAATTACAGTGGGCCCTTGAGTTTTGCACACAATGGGTACCTGAAAATGTGTGCCCATGTTGAATGTTCGAAAGTAGAGGGATTTAAAAAATAAAAATATGCACCAAATACTGTGTTTCGAATCAGGAAACGGAATAATTGAATTTTGCAACCAAAGTAAACTGGTGAAAGATAGTATATTACAAGTTTTGGTTAAATACAATTGTATATGTACTAGTGAATCTTTTCTCATCTCAGAGCAGTAATATTTTTCCTTTAATCGATCTAAGGTTTCCGTTACACCCTTGTGACCTGCGATTAATCTACTGCGAGCTTCTGTTAATTTTCATCGAATTTGTTCTGCTGATGTGACAATTTTATCCGTGTTCGTAGGTTGTGGCAAAACTGGGCTAATATCTGGTTCGTCTCCATCAGTTGAACTGCTGTTCTCCTGGGATGAAGATTCGTAATCAGGTATAGACTAAGTTATACTTGGTTCACTGATCTTGGCAGGTGATATTATTGGTAGATTAAATGGCGTAGATGAGGCGTCTGGGATATTGTAGATGACTGGTGTTTGTATCATTGTTTCTTTTACTCTTGGCTTGGCTGTTATCACAGTTTCATCTATTTTATTGCGTTTGCAAAAGCTGCTTAGGTCGGCGATTATGGTACTTTCATCTTGATCTTCGGTGCTCATTAAGAATGCGGGTTGTGGATGAGTTGGTGTGGTACCGGCGAAGAGGATGTTGTGATTCCTGTTGAGAATATTTGCTGCTGTCTTAAATTCCCACGTTTTCGACGATATGTTCGACGCTCCTTTTCTGTGGATGAATAATTATTCTTAGGCGAATTTAAAGTACGTGGAGGATAAGCTATCAGTAATTCTGTACCGACTTCTCCTTGGCTTAATACTGCTCCTACTCCAGCTTCATAGAGTTCGTTTCGAAAATCTTGAAAACTCTGTTGCTGTTCTTCACGCCAATTAACCTGATTTCTTTGTCCAAAGGTTTGGTTAATGTTTGTGACTTTAGTGTATAATATCTGACTAGCTTTTTTTTGCTTTGTGAATGTATCCCGGATTCTACATAGATCGCGCTCTCAGTTTATCTCACTGGTCGGCTGGGGCTCGTAACCTTGCAAGGATATGCAGTGACTCTCATTAATACTCGGACACTTTTTAGAACACAATATCTTTTTTAAAACTAGAATGAACGATTTGAACTTGCTTCTAGATTATAGAGGGACCAGTACAGAGTGTCTCAAAATTATGGTATTTCCGGGAAATGTGGGATTCCTGAGATCATTTGAAGTAACTTTTTCCTTTACAAAAATGTTCTCCGAGGCATCGTTAACGAGTAATTAACGAAAAACGCTGACCAATGAGAAGTTAGCTCGGCTAACGCGAGGCGGGGCAGCTAACAAGGGCGCGAAAACCAATTCCGTTTATTGGCTCGGTCGCCTCGTGTCAGCTGATCTTGGCCTCTCATTGATTACTGTTTTTCGTTAATAACTTGTAAATGAGAAGCCGCGGATCGCATTTTTGCTGATGAAAAGGTTGCTTCAAAAGACCTCATGAACCACTCACTTCCCGGAAATACAATAATTTTAGGACACCCTGTATACTAAACAATAACTTCGTTACAATTTTACGATTTAAATAAAAATTCAAGTCAGTAGGTATATAGGTTGCGTTCTGCAATCAAGGATGAGGGGAAGGCTGAGCCGGGGGGGTAAAGGGAAGGAAGCATCATCGTGAGCGGCACGCGTCGTGTGGAGGGGGGAAGTCACCGATAAGGAGTTTTGCGGTTTTGCATCCGGAGAGGTTCTCGGACGCCTTACCCGGAAGTTGCTTATCTTGCGAAGCGATATCGGGGATTTTGGTTTCGTTTATTAGATTTCTTAAAGTATGGTTTTTTTATCTCGGTATAATATTGTAGCGAGCGAGCGAGAGAGAGAGAGAGAGAGGGGAGGATGCAGCGGTTGTTCTCTCTCTTGCAAATGATGCGGACAGAGAGAGATATTTTTTCCACCTTGCAACGGTTTGTTGTCACATCCTTTCCATGATTAGTGATTTTGGAAGTCTCCTTATCCCCGGTTTTTTCTTTGCAGTAACGATGTGGACAGAGAGAGGGAGATATTTTTTTCTCTCTCTCGTTTACTGTTTTTGCATATTTGCTTTTCCCTCTGCAGCGAACATTTTATTCGCTACTGAGTTGGGAATTGATATGGAATTTGAACGTGTCATTGTTGCAATCGTTCGCAACGTCGAAGAAGTTTGTGGTTTTGTATCCGGAGAGACTCGCGGATGCTTTACCCGGGAAGTCGCTTGCGAAGCGATATCAGGATTTCGGTCTCGTTGAGATTTATTAAAGTAAGGTTTTCTAATCTCGGTTTTTTCTCTTGCACCGCATTCTCTTTTGCAGCAGTTTCTCTATCTTGCAACGATATGGATGGAGAGATGTATTTTTCTACTTTATCGTTTTAGAGAGAGAGTGAGATGGATTATAACGATGTGAGAGAAGTGCATGTGTGCATGTTAATAAATAGACGAAGCCTAATGCGGAGCAAATCAAATCGTTGTTGTAAAAGACAAAGTGACAGTGAAAAACAGTGTGCTAGTGAAAACTTAATAATTATATTAAAAAATCAATCATATCGCGAATAGACTTTATTATAGATATGGACGGATTTAACGTAAATAAGCAGTTTCTTTGTAAAGAACTAGCCATCGTAAATGTGCGCACAGGCTTCGCGTCTCTATATGAATTCGAGCTAGGCGTCCAATACAGCGATTTAAGTGAAGCTGATAGAAAGTCTGCATGGTACGTCACGAATTTCATTCATGGGATTCCTTTCAAAAATTTTTCGGGGCAAAAGAATTATAATCAGATAGATATTTCGACATTAGTTAAACTTTTTATTCGCGGCTTTAAGGATCCCGTAATCGCGTATAAGGGGGGTCATATTGAGAGGGATTTGTTAAGCCAAATTGGCGTGCGACATGTTAATTTAGAATCTTTTAGTTGCCCCAAATTCGAAATTTTAGCCGCGGACCCGAAGTATGGGCCAATGGACCCACCAAGCAGGCTTCATTGTTGGACGCCTAGTTCAACATCAAAGCGGAGGGTACAGTATCACTGTGTGAATTATTTTTATTCTTTATTTTTTATTTTTTTACAATTATTTTTATGGTGCATTTTTTGTAGAAATAGAGCGAAAGACGTAAGCCTGTGCGAATATTTTTTTGGTCGAGGTGATGTCCTGGGGAGAAAAAATTGTAACAACGTGCCGATCGGTGTTGATACGATGGATGAGAAGAGGTATGTATAATAATTGTTATTTAAAAAATTAAAATTAATTTTTTTAATAACGATTATTTTTTAATTAACAGCGTCTTCTTGAAGAGGAGGAGGAGAAGGAGGAGGAGGAGGAGGAGGCTTACGTTTGTCATCAACGGTTCAGTATCACTGTGCCCTCAGTGAGGAGCGCGTCTTTTGTCAGTAGTTCATGGAAGGTAACGTATTTTTTTCCTTTTTTTAGTTACTATTATTTTTCATTTCCACGATACCTTTTTCTTTGCAGAAGGAGATAATGACGATGATTGATTATCGACGCGAGGAGGATAGACTTCGAAGTTTCGAATTCTGGCCAATTGAATATATTCAACCGGAGGAACTTGCAGCCGCAGGATTTTACTATCTGGGACAGGACGATTTTGTCGCATGTTTTGCATGCGACATCGAATTGCATCGGTGGCAACACAACGACAGGGCCATGTCGGAGCATCACTTCTGGTCGAGGAATTGTCCATATGTACTGGGGGAAAATTGCGGCAACGTGCCGATCGATGCTCATCCCACAATCATTTCAATGTCACCATCAAGAAGCGGTGTGGACGAGTGCGGAATCTACGATTATACCATGGATGAGAAGAGGTATGTATGTATAACAAATGTTATTTTAAAAGAAATTAAAATTTATTTTTTAATAATGATTTTTTTTTTAATTAAGAGCGTCATCCTGAAGAGGAGGAGGAGGAGGAGGAGGAGGAGAGGGGAGGAGGCTTGCGATTGTCATCAAGCGCGTTGTTCTTCGTAATGTTCAGACTCGCATAATTCTTCAAGGTCGTCGTTGTACCGGGATTTCTGGACCGATCGATTTCCACTCCGTTCAGTTCGTAACGTATTTCGTCGAACATAAACGCCACCGCATTGTTGTCTAGAGCTACCGTGTCGTTTGCCAATCCTCCCGGTAGGCTGAGTCTTCCCTCCACGTATAGGAAGCTTTTACACGGAAGAGTGTACAAGTCTTGATGTTGAATGGGTATTCTTATCTCATCGCTGTTTCCAAACGTAGTGTTGGCGTACGGATTGTAGGTGTGCAGTTCGATCTTAGTTATTCGATTGTCGAAGGTCGGTGCTTCGGAGATGTTCAAAATGTCGTACGACATGATGCGAGTGCGTGCGATTACTTGTTAACGACAAATCCCAAAGATTGTAGATATTTAACGTTTCGTGCAGTTAATTTCCTCGTCTTCTTCTCCTTATTATTATTGTTGTTATTATTATTATTTTGGAACGATACACCGTCTTTGAAGCTTGGCGTATTATTGTGAATTAGCATGACGTTTCTTTACCGAGGTTATGAGATGGTTCGACGAACGTGCAATCGTATCGTGATTTCTTCGTTTCGAAAATCAATTAAACGTCCCGACTGGTCCACAATGCGAATCGTTAAATCATCCATTGACCGTGTGAGGATCGGAAGGTAAATGACTCGTGCCGGCGTTTCCGATATTTTATACCCTGGCGACACGTTGGGCGCGAATTCGTGTATCGTGTGAACCAGTTTCCCGTTATCGTACGAACCGGTGGTTACGTTGCATTCTATTCGAATAATATTCGTATTAATGATATTCACGGGGGTGTCCGATATATGCCATGTGTTTGGCGATAAAACACGATTCATAGAGAATCCTAGAATAGGACCCACGTTATTAGGCTTTGTAAAATTTATCCTATATGCTCTTTTAATTTCGCTTTTCATAGTATTGTTGTTCGCTCGCAAGATCAGCGGGTATTCCGGATCATTCTTATCTTTGGCTGCAGGATACCGCGTGCTTATCTCGCGCCTCAAGTAAGCGTTGATCGCCTCCAGTTCATACGAACCATCTGGGATGCTTATCTCTTCATCTTTGTCGTCGAAATAAAATTTATTGTTTCCAATATTCGAACTGATGTTTGGTATTGTGTAATAAGTTTGCAAATCGAGCAGACCCAGTTCGTAGTTGGCATTGCTCAGATCTATAGGCGGGAAGTACTTGGACGATAAGACGCTACTTCTTCCCGATAACGTGAATGTGTAGGACATTCTTGCAGCGGCGGTAGAATGATTAAAAATGCTATGTCAGAGATTCTCGCAAAAATTTTACACACAATTGTCCACATACGCTTTCGTTGTAATTTTTATAATTCTTGCGATTGTATGAGATTACCACGTTCGGTCCGAAGTATCGAATTAATTCGATTGGTGGTTGAAGATTTCCAAAACTATCGAAGTAGCTGATTCGCGACTTCTGCTTTATATATGCGACCCAATGTGTTCCTGGACCATGACTGCTATCCAGATTGACTATTCCTCGTTCATTTATCCATATTTTATTGGGCAATGCATCAAGCATGAAAACTCCGCGAAAATGTGGTAATTTTCTACAGACAATTTTCAATTCAAGATCCGTCGTTGAGTTATCTACTTTTTTCGTTTCGTCTTCCTTTTTTTTTTCTTTATTCCTTTCCCACGCTTGTATGGTGCAAGATACACTCCACGGCCCTCCATGGCACGATTGTGTCGTTCCAATTCTTCCAATTGTTACTTCGCAGCTTTCGCCTCGTTTATCGTTTTAGCCACTGCAGCAGTACCGCCTGACAATGTCCCGTTTGGCAATTGGTAGAATTCTTCCAATATTGTAGCTACTGTAATTCTTCTTCTTCTTCTTCCCCTTAACCGCTCGTCGACCCTTCTTCCTTATCAGACCCATACCTAATCTTGTCAGGGAATGTCTTTTACCAGTCCGTAACGGTATACAGAGCTGCTTATACCAGTCTGTAGCAGTATACAGAGCTGTTTATACCAGTCTGTAGCGGTATACAGAGCTGTTTATACCAGTCTGTAGCGGTATACAGAGCTGTTTATACCAGTCTGTAGCGGTATACAGAGCTGTTTCTTACCAGTCTGTAGCGGTATACAGAGCTGTTTCTTGCCAGTCTGTGGCGGTATATGAAGCTGTTATGTCAAAAATTCTTTGATTGATAATGAACAAAAAAAAATGTACGTGCGTTAGTTACATGGAGATGTGCTCTATCATTTGAATACGAGAAGACTGATATCTATGATGCTTGAGTTCTCGTATAAATACCTTATCGTTCGAGAAGAAAATTTAGCATAACAAAAGACAGTCGAGAGAGAGCATGCGTTTCGTACGACAGTCCTTGAATATCCGGGTTCCGACCTACCGCACGTTCGATGACCATGATGAGATAATTCGGAAGCATGGGCCATTGCTACCGAGTACTATACGATGCGTGATAAGCGGCCCGTCAGGATGTGGTAAAACGAACGTCATGATTAGCCTGTTGGAAAGTTCGAATGGACTGCGATTCGCAAATGTGTATGTGTATTCGAAATCGTTACGTCAACCAAAATATCAATACTTGAACAACTTGTTCTCGCACGTGGGCAAGGACGTAGGTTACTTTGCCTATTCGGACAACGCGGACGTGATTCCCCCGGCGGATGCTCGACCGAATTTGATATTTATCTTCGACGACGTTGCTTGTGATGAACAGGACGTTATGAGAGAATATTTCGCGATGGGCAGACATTCGCACGTCGATTGTTTCTATCTGTCGCAATCATACGCGAGAATACCCAAACATTTGATTCGCGACAATGCCAATCTATTGATTCTATTCAATCAAGATGCCATGAATCTGCGACACGTTCATCAGGATCATGTGAATACTGATATGTCGTTCGAAAGTTTCAACGCAGTTTGTTCAAGGTGTTGGCGAAACAAGTATGAATTCCTTGTAATCGACAAAGACAGCCCTGTGAACCGAGGACGTTACAGACGCGGATTTAACGAATTCGTCGTGCTGTGATCCAGCTCATTTGGACGGTAAGAGGTGTCGGTGTCACATCGTGCTCCCATTCGATATGCGTCCGTCAAAGAAAAACCTGCGAGCTGCCATCGTTAAGGAAATAGCTAAGACCAGTGACGTCATACGTAAAAAGAGTTTAGCCTTGAAAGTTGGGAAAATGGATGTACAGTCTAACATTGAGACGAATTTACGTCCAATCGTGGAACCGTTGAAACAGCTGGTTCAAGATACAGCTACGGAAGCGAAAGATAATACATCAAATGCTGACCGATCGTTGGATTTGCAAACACAGCAGTCGCTGTTCTCTGTGAAGAAGAAGAAGAAGAAAGTGGAGAGAGAATTTATTAAGAAAAAGAGGACACACGATGAAGCGGCATTAACTCCAAGGATGCATTTGAAAAACAAGAAGAAGAAGAATAAAGTATATTCCCCCATCGGTGTCAGCGATGACGCCGACTATGTTGACGATGACGACGACGACGACGACGATGATGCGAACACCAATATGGTGCTCGAACCAACACCTTCAATGCATCGGGAGGTAGCTTTCGAATCATCTCCAACGGCTGCAACATCGTTGAAATCATCGGTGCGAAATATTTTGAGA
Source organism: Megalopta genalis (assembly GCF_051020955.1). NCBI lineage: Eukaryota > Metazoa > Arthropoda > Insecta > Hymenoptera > Halictidae > Megalopta > Megalopta genalis. Next base: position 1,997,276 of record NW_027476091.1, on the reverse strand, counting down.
AGTCCTGAAAAGCATCGCGACGAATACGAGCATTTGTTCAGTAATCTTGGACCTTTAGCGAGCGAATACTTGAGAAATTTCTTTAGCGGGCCGCCGAAAAGTCAGGACAATGTGTACGGAGTGTATTTTCATAACAACAAACTGATGCTTGGAAACGTTGCGTTCGACGTGGAAAGCAACGATGATATTGTTATTAATAAAATTAGGTACAGAGGAACTCCAGGTCTCTACGAATTGACATTTAAAAGAATACCCAACGAGAACCTGTACACCGAGAATGATAAGGAAATTTATAGAAACATTCTCATCGCTACGCATGCGCACCGACGTGGTAATCAGATAATGGGAAACAAGGGCTACAAGTACAAAACTATTATAGGACCAATGTTCTCAGCATTACGTGGAAAAGGTATAAATATTCCAACGACGATGATGCGTGTAACCAACAATCCGGTCGATTATGTGCATTGGGATGACCCAAATGAGCTGGTAGATCGTTTGAAATTGTTGATTGCATCGAAAAATGCTGGCCATACCAACCACAACAATGAAATAACATCCATAATCGAAGAACTTCGCGAACCTGGATTGATAATAAATTAAATTGCTCGAATATTTATTAAGTTAGTGACGAATGAAATGCCTGTTGGTAAATTTATCAAATGGTTCGATAAAATGAGTATCCGTTGGAATTGCTGCGAAACCAATCAAACGTTATCCGTAGATGAAAATTGGGAGGACAGATTTAAAAATATTGAGTTCAGACTCGACGATATTTGTCGACAAATACAACAGATCGAGCAACAGCAAGATCTACTCGAGTTGTTGGTGTTAAAGAAGAAGAAGAAGAAGAACAACAAAGGAGAAGAAAACAACTAAACCGAGAAACGAAAAAAATTAATAAATTTGGTACGTTGTATAAACATAGTACGCCTGAGTCGAAAATATTGGCAGATATTTCAACTTTTTATTCGATATGTAAAAATTATGTACACAACAATGCCATATGCTCGATCGGCAATTTGTACGATGCGCGAGGCGCTAAGATCGCTCGTGTCGCAAATCCTACGACGAACGATGACGCGGCCACCAAACTGTACGTCGATCGCGTTTCAAAGATAGGCGACGATACAGTCACGTCATCGCTTCACGAGTACATGCAGAATAATGCGATGTGCTTCTCAACGGAATCGTACACAGCTCGAAACAAGAGGATCAAACATTTGGCGGAACCGCTTCAAAACGATGACGCGGCCACTAGATCGTACGTTGACGATGTATCGAAAAAAGGCGACGACGAGCTTCGTAGAAAAATAATAGCTAACGAAAAAATGACAAAGGGTGTCGAACAGGCCGGTGTAAAATACAAGTCCGAACTCATGGATAAAATAACGGCTAATGAAAAAATGACGAAGGGTGTCGAACAGACCGGTGTAAAATACAAGTCTGAACTCATGGATAAAATAACGGCTAACGAAAAGTTGGCGAAGGATGCCAAACAGACTAGCCTAAAATGCAAGTCCGAACTCGTGGGTAAAATAACGGCTAGCGAAAAGTTGGCGAAGGATGCCAAACAGACTAGCCTAAAATGCATTCCGAACTCGTGGGTAAAATAACGGCTAGCGAAAAGTTGGCGAAGGATGCTAAACAGACTAGTGCGAAGTGGAAATCCGAACTCGTGGGTAAAATAACGGCTAACGAAAAGTTGGCGAAGGATGCTAAACAGACTAGTGCGAAATGGAAATCCGAACTCGTGGGTAAAATAACGGCTAACGAAAAGTTGGCGAAGGATGCCAAAGAGACTAGTGCGAAATGGAAATCCGAACTCATGGATAAAATAACGGCTAACGAGAAACTAACGAAAGATATGGAGCAGACTAATGAAAAATGGAGGAATAAAGTGCTGGCTAAAATATATAATTTTCAATACGACAGTGATCAGAAAATTAAATCAATTGATTCAGATAACGATTAAATTAATGTGAAAATTGATAACGTATTTTCGGTATTGGAGCAAAAGGTTGAAGCGTTAAAACAGAATATGAAAGATGAAACGGACAGCTCAATCGGTAACCAACTACAAATCTTTGAGGAAAGTTTTCGTGGTAAAATGAAGAAATTAGTTGCCGAGGAATGCCTCAAGTTCTATAAATAACATGCTTTTGCAACGATTGCATCATTTTTGCTGGTGATTACGGTGGTAAAACATCGATTGTCGAAAGAAATTGGAGCAGCAGCAGCAGCAACGATGCGTAACAGCAGCAGCAGCAAGAAATCATCGTCTCGTGATTCGCTAAAGCAGACTATTCAAGACATCGTTGCGAATATAGACACGACACATGAACATCACAAGGACAATTCAATCAACACGAAGAGTTTCAATAGATTTATGTTCGATCTGATAAATACGATAAGAAAATACGTTCTACACGTATCGGACGAGAATGACGAGTTCGATGCATTGGGTCTACCTATAGAAAGTATAAAAGTTCCTATTAACACGAAGAAGTATGTCGACAACATTATCAACGAGAGGGCGGTAATTTTGAACAGTGACAACGAATTTTTCGATGCAAAATCTCGAATTATTCGATATTTGGCAACTCCGGTTTTCGCCAGCGACTCGGCAACAAAAAGTTACGTTGACGACGCGATCGATTCGTTGAAAAAAACATTTACGTACGACCTGTATGAAACTATCGACGATGTTCACTCGATGAAACGCGCGGTCGAAACTCTCCAAAAATTCGTGACAAACGACGAATCCAATCACGAGAATCTGAAGAAACATGTTAAAACGTGCATCGAGCAGAATAATAAAAGTATCAATGAAAAGCTACGTCAAAGATTTGTCGAGCTCGAGGATAAGTTGTTCGAAATAATGAAAGCTGAGGGTATCGTGGATCGAGAAAAATTGAATGCCGTTGTGAAATTTGCTGGCAACATCGAGCACAAACTTGCAAGTGTGGAACACAAAGTTAACAGCAACTGGCCGAAAAAGATTGATAACCTTGAAAATCACATATCAAATAAAATCCGCAACTTGGAGGAAATTACGAGCACTGGCAAAGCGAATCAGGGAAAGTTGGCGCAACTTGAATTACTCGTAGACGAACTGCAAAATAAATTTACAGTAGGCGGTTTTGAAACTGGCAAGGAATTGGATGAGAGGTTCGAAAGGCTTAATACTGCTATGTACAAGAGATTACTCGAGCTGACTGGAGAAGGGAACATAGTCGCGAAATTCGAACAGTTACATAAATCTTTATTAGAGAAATTTACCGAAATATACGGACAAATGCGACGTATCGAAGAACAGCAGCAATACAGTGTGCGCGTCGCTTTCGAGGAATTGGATTCTCGTATGAGACTTCGTTTCAGAGACTTGTTGACTGTAGCGGTAGCAGCAACCACAGAAGAGATTCCGATAACGCAAAAAACGTCAATAGCTGAAAAGTCCATCGATAACGCAAAAGAGGACGCGACAGCGATCGAAAAAACTCCGAGAACGCAAGGATAATTAAATTAGCGTATCTTAATTTCAAGCGATCGCAGATTCATCGATAACGCAAAAGAGAGCGCGGCAGCGGTCAACGCAAGGATAATTAAATTAGCGTATCTTAATTTCGAGCGACCGCAGACTGACAAGGCGAAATCATGAGCGGCGATAAAGTGAACTTGGTGAATGAACTGCATGCTCCGGCGAGACGTTACTTCCGACGGAGGCGAGTGGTTACGCGAGGACTCGACGATCTCTGGCAAGCTGATATCGTTGAAGTTCAACCGTACGCAAGAGAGAATCGAAGACATCGATATATTCTTACGATAATCGATACATTCAGCAAGTATGCCTGGGCCGTTCCTTTAAAAAGCAAAAATGCTGACGATGTGTGCAAAGCTTTCGCGTCGGTGTTGAAAAAAGATGGCCGAATACCGAACAATTTGCAAACCGATATGGGGAAAGAATTCTACAATAAAGATTTTCAAGAATATCTGAAGAAACGTAACATCAACCACTATTCCACATTCAGCACTATGAAAGCGTCCATAGTCGAACGATTCAATCGTACATTGAAGAACAACATGTGGAAATTTTTCTCGTTGAGCAGAAAATATCGTTGGATCGACGAGCTACCCACGTTGATTAAGGACTACAATAATCAAAAACATCGCACCATTCGTATGCGACCTGCAAACGTGAATCATAAAAATGAGAAGTATCTTTTATCTACCGTGTACAGCAACGTCAAGATCGCCGGTCCTGCGAAATTCAAAGTTGGCGACTATGTGCGCATCAGCAAGTTCAAAACCGTATTCGACAAAGGATACACACCGAACTGGTCAACGGAAGTATTTAAGATCGCGACGGTGAAACGAACGAACCCCGTCACGTATCTTTTGGTTGATTTGCAGAACAAACCTATCGCTGGAGGATTTTACGAATACGAGATACGCGCTACCAAATATGCCGACGTGTATTTAGTAGAAAAAGTATTGCGTCGAAAAGGAAATGAAATATATGTGAAATGGTTGGGGCTGGATTCGTCACATAACTCTTGGATAAAGAAATCATCTGTACTTTAATTGTATAATGTAATGTTTATTTTTGTTTCTCTAATAAACATGAAAAAATACATAAATGCTTTTTACATTAATACTAATTAATTCCCCCCACACGCACACAAGTTCAACGATTCGCTTTCGATACGATTAGATCTAAACATAAAGCTAACAATTCGCAATCGATCAGACAATTTCGTTCGAACAATTCGTTTGTAAAAATTACGGTCGCATAATTCTGCTCGTTATTGGAGTTTTTTACAATGTCAATGAGCTTCGCTAATCTATCCTGAATTTCTGGAATATTTTCTAATAACCATGAATACATATGATCCATACATAACTCTAATTTGTACAAATTATCCATCGTCTCTTTCGTAACATAAATCGATGCTTGAGAATCGAACAACTTGATTAGACTCATTCCATTAAAATTAACAATTTGTAACGATAAAGTCTCATCAATTTGTTTTTCCTTCTTGTCCGCGTCGAAGTAATTGTGAATATAATCTCTAGTTTTCACCAGCAGTTTCCACGTAGCCATTGAAAAAGAAATCTCTGTTCCACGATTGTCCCCCAAGACAAACTCGACGCGCTAATTTTCATCCACGCGTACACAAATTTCAAGGAACTTGAAATAATTGCCGGCTATGGAGTATCTTCTACCCAAGATTCGTGCGTTGCGCGGTATCTGCAACTGCTTCTGCTGCGACTGGGGTTGCGACTGTTGAAACGACCGTATCATCGAAATGGAGTATCTATAAAAGAAATAACATACAATATTTTTTTTCTTCTTTCATAAAAGGAACATTTTATTCCCTTCAAACTTTCTTTTACTTACCCATAATTTTTATAATCGTTGTGAGATCCATTTTTATGTAAAAAATTATTGGTTTGATTTGACATTGTGAATATTATAATACTGAAGAACAACTGCGCTATAAGAAAGTAATCTGTAGAACGCACTACTCGCTGTACGCAATGCCAAATGCTTATATATACAATTCCCCTACCATTTTCCCCCCTTCTTACACGCAAGATAACAATACAAGGAGCGTATACGCACCTTTTCCGCTTACAAATAAAAGTGAACACGCGCGCGCGCAACACGGGATTCGAAACATCGATGAAATTATATAACCACTTTTATTTTTTCTAACTCCCCCCCACTCCCTCTCCCTCCTGCCTCCCCCTCTCCCCCTTTCGCGATTTTATAATGTTCCCAAGGAAGGGTTTCGATCGAATTGTTTAAAATGTATCGTTTATCATCGTATGGACTCAATGCTAATTTACTCTGTGATACTGAATACACTTGATGTTGTATAGACATCATCAATTTAACGCAAACTGATTTTTCTAAATGATCGTGAAGGCATGCTAAATAGTCGTCGAAAGTTATATTTTTAATCGTCACGTTAGTCTTAATTCCTTTAATCTTTTTTACATCGTCTTTGTCTTGTACCCGAATAGCATACATTTTCGAGCGAAGACCCACAAACTCTGTCATGATTTTACCTCCGTTCTCGTCCTTCATTAATCCTAATACTTTATTATTCGCGATCGGAACGCCGTACACGTTATTTCTGTCATAATTGGAAGTATCGTATCGGTGAATGTCACGTTTTATCATCTCGTACGCGTCGTCGCAAATAATCTGATAAATTAAACTGTCCGTATCCGTGTACAAAATCCTGCATCTTTCTTGAAAATTTGGAAGCATGTAGCCATAATGAAAATCATACAAATGTAATTTAGATATGTCCAACACTGACATGCCTATGTAAATAGGTTTATAAAATTTAATAGAAAGCTGGTTCATTTGAACTGCGACAAAATCCTCGGAGAATACAGTACAGCTATGGAAATTTGGTCGAGCTATTAAACGCCCAGCACCGTATCGACCGCTCCATCGCGAGAGCAACTTTACGTTTACATGATTTCGAACGTTTTCCATCGTTTTTCCAAACACTGCATTGTTCATCAGTTTGAACAGATTCTTCGAGAAGTCATTGTTTGCGTTGGCGCGCAACCTCGTATTTAAATCTATGTAACGGCGTAACCAACATGATTGTTCAAACTTCAGTATCCGATGAATTTTCTTTAATTTTAAATTATACCTCAAACATTGCTGGAGGTATCGATAATGGAGAACGTAACGATTCTTATGGCTAAGCGTTGTCAACAGTTTCTTTTGCAACGCCCCAACCTCGTGAATCGGGCAAAATGGAAGATCCGCGTGAGCATCATGAATTTCCTGAGGATACTCTAAGTCGACCTCTAAAATGTACCCGACGGGACTGTCGATCGGCACGGAATCGATGTTGAAATTACTCGTATCGTCAACCCATTGGAAACCCCTGTGCGGCAAAGGCTGCGACATGGCCCAGCCATACAAATTATTAACATCGAAATACATCAGATAGCTGGACGGTTCGGCCGAATCGTACGTCGACATATACTTGTTATTCGCGCGCGCGTAACGATGCGAACATTGACTCAACCCACCTCGTATTCCCCGCTCCACGAACAAAAGCATGTCAACGTCGGTGAACAATTCCAACTTGATCTTCGTCAATTTTAGCATCGCGTCCCACGCGAAACCGGGCAACGTATAATAGTGCGCTGGATCGAGTTTATAATTCTCGAGCGACTTTTCGCGAAAATTTTCAAACACGTCGGCCAACAACAACACATCCAATTTCAAGTACAAGTCGCTGTACTGTCCTAACGTTTGTATACCGAAACGTGACCAAACTTCGTTCGCGTGACAATAGTCGACGTCGGATATCTCGCTGTCGCATAACTGATTATAAAATGCTTCGCGCGGTGGTAAACAAGTGTCGCTTAATTTGTCATAGGTCGATACATAGTCGTATGGGAAAACGCCTTTCCTGGTTAGAAGATGAAAATCATCGTTCGAAAGACGATTGAATTGGCTCCTCACGATATGCAAGTCGCTCTTGTCCAAGTACGACGACAACTTGTCCAGACTCGAATTCAAGAACTTGAACGAATCGATGAATCGAAACTTTATGCAATTCTTCCACGATTTTTTGATCGCATCTTTATTCCTCTTACTGTGTTTCGTGAAAGAAATGTACTTCTCTTTCGTCAGCGGTAACGCATCTATTTTACCTTCAAACGCGTTTGCCAATTCTTTGATGAAAAAGTGTGCGTCGTAGCCGGACAAATTGTGAAAAACCACCGGTATCACGTACGAGGATTGATAGCTCAGATTGCAACGGCTGTGCGCCGGATCCCGATACGCACCTGTGAAATGACAATGATCATGCACTCGCACGTCGTCATTACCGAGTGGTTCTTCGCACACGTGACAATACGTGGCGGTACGAAAAGTTGAGATTTGCGCGGCGGTCAACGGAGCCATTGGAACCGTTCGATCAAACACCGGCTGCAATTTACAGCTCAACTCGTGCAACTTCGATGCAAACCATGTGATACAACCTTTCTCATCACGATAAGTCTGATACTCGCTCAACGAACTGTCGTATCGGCAATGGAGGTAGTAGCCTACGCTGAAGGCATGGTGATGTTGATATCTACAGTAAGCTCCATGACCTTGATCTTCCTGTTTCTCCAGCAGGCATTCCAAGTCTGCGTAGATAACGAACGGTGTCGGTTCCTTGTACGCATAATTCTTGAACTTCAGCCATTTATCGTCTTCCGTCGGAAGTTTTAAAGCACATTCGTTCATTCGACTGCAGTCGATCTCGTGAATGCCCAATTTTTCCTGCGATTTGAAATACTGTAGACACCTGACAAAAAAAAACATAATTTTTTATTTTAGTTTTTCTCGCCCACCACCACCACCACCACCACCATCATCCAGAAGAAAGAAAAAAATTTACATGTGTGGATCTGAGTGCTGCGTGCTGATCTGAGATGAAACCAGACGAGATAAATTCCTAATACACAGATAATGATTGCGCAAGTTTTCGGAGTCGTGTATGAGCAGCAAATTTACATGTTTCTCCCGCTTCCTTGAGGTCAAATGCAACGTCCGACATCTTTCTTGTTCCCCTCCTCACTCGAACACGTTCACGGAAACGTCATTCGCTTTTTCGAACTTTGGTATGTCCTTGAACAACATCGGCAATTGGAATCCCTCGGTGTGGAGCACATCGCTGTAATGCGGATAGGATGATGTGCGATTCAAATTATTTTTAGCTGGATATAGGCTTGCCACCACTGCCCAATAGAAACATGCATTATCGTCGTCACTGTACACATTGAAGACTGCTTTCTTTAATTGCACTGTTCGAGGCACGGATACCTGACAACCTGCTTGTAACGGTTGATATTTGTTGGAATTCACTATCAAATGCAGGATCTTCGATAACGCCCATCCACTGTCTCGTTCTTGAAACTCTTCTATCGATGTCAAAAGCGTTGGCACAACATCTTTCGCATACCAGCGACGTAGATTCGACGAATGAAAGAGCGCGACGTTTCGCGTGCTAAAACTTTTCACCGAAACCTCGTCGCGCAGCACAAATTCCGCCTCCAATACTACGTTCACTTTTAACGACAAATGAACGTTCAAAAGTTCTGTAATACGATTCGTAACTATTCGCTTCGCGTGTTGCAAGAAATTACGTGGATCGACATGCTCGACGTTGATCACAACGCCGGTCGATATACGATTCTTAAACGCCGACTCGATGTTCTCCCAACGAAGAGTCGATAATCTCGCGCCAACGTTTCCATACAAACCACTACCAACGCGTGATGAAAACCGATGATCTAACGAGACCTTCAAAGTTTTCATACGACACATGATCGACAGCAAACTCGATTTTACACCTATGGATGCTTCGTTTCTTTTCACAATGTTCATATATTTCCTACACCATTGTAAACATTCAATACATGATTTCGTCCATTCGCGATACTCGTCCACAGTTCGAATCAACCTTGACATATGTGTTAACGATTTTAACATGTCCTTGCAAACTTGCGTCATCTTGTGAAAATATTAACTCACATCAATTATTAAAAAGAAGTTTTTTCAATTTTGATTTCACGTCGTCGGTTAAGTTTCCAGTTCTCACGAACGTAACTACAGTATACAACCAACCACGCGATGCTCTTCCATCTCGATGATATGTAGTATCGCGGACGGTGAATCGATCGCGGGCCATTTCACTATAATTTGGCTAAATCGTTTCGTGTAGATGAAACTCACGCGACTCGTCAAATCTTTTCGCATTAGACGTTCCGTCGCTGTTTTCCACTCGAGCAGAAATTGATCGTTCAGGTATAAGTTTATGACGTATCCCCAAACCAAATTCTGTAATGTAGGAATCATCTCACGACGTATCTTCGTCACTCGATGAAAAATACTTCGATATGAATTTCACGCGTGAAGCATTGAGTTTCTCGGTCGGTAAATTAATGTCCCATTTGATTTTACGAATGTCCCAATCATCGTCGTCGTCGTGCAATGAATATTCCAATCTTCTCTTTACTTTGTTCAATGGAGGGAGGAAATCACCTCTGGTCATACTCCGTTCAAATTTTGATAATGGTATCAACACTGGTTCGACGCAAACATAATCAGTTTCTTTACAGTATTTAAAAATAATCCTCTTCAACCATCTCTTCGAACGACATTGCGTGCTCAAAGGAACGATTACTTTTAAAACATCAATACTATTGTATATCACGTAATCGAGCAAGTCTCGCGATTTGAACACGCATGCACCCACGTATGAAAACCTAGCGTGCGGATATCTCCGACGAAAAACACAGTACACGTCGCACAAAATAACATCACAATATCGGATAAAAATCCGTCGAGCAATGCTCGAAAAATTATGAACACCGTGTTCAAATATCTTAGACGTTGCGAACGATTGCAACGATGGCACGTTCAACGAACCAACTTCCATACCAATACTCAACTCAGTAGCGAATAAAATGTTCGCTGCAAAGGGAAAAAGCAAAAAACAGTAAAAGAGAGAGAAAAAATATCTCTCTCTCTCTGTCCGCATCATTTGCAAGAGAGAGAACAACCGCTGTAATACAGCCCTCTCTCTCGCTCGCTACAATATTATACCGAGATAAAAAAAAAACTTACTTTAAGAAATCTTAATGAGACCAAAATCCCCGATATCGCTTCGCAAGCGCGGGTAAAGCATCCGCGAGTCTCTCCGGATACAAAACCATAAACTTCTATAAATGCGTCGCGCGAGAAAAATCATGCATCGTTTTTGCAAGAGAGAGAACAACCGCTGCATCCTCCCCTCTCTCTCTCTCGCTCGCTCGCTACAATAATAGTATTGTATCTCGGTATAAACCGAGATAAAAAAAACCATACTTTAAGAAATCTAATAAACGAAACCAAAATTCCCGATATCGCTTCGCAAGATAAGCAACTTCCGGGTAAGGCGTCCGAGAACCTCTCCGGATGCAAAACCGCAAAACTCCTTATCGGTGACTTCCCCCCTCCACACGACGCGTGCCGCTCACGATGATGCTTCCTTCCCTTTACCCCACCGGCTCAGCCTTCCCCTCACCCTTGATTGCAGAACGAAACCTATATACCTACTCAAGTCGTTTTGACAAGTTCTAAAAAAGTTATTGTGTTTTGTATCTTGTTCGAATATTAACGAAAATCCTTTTTGTACTCAGTTGAGTTGCTCGCAAGAGAATCAGACTCAGTCTTGTAACTGTTACTTCGTTGGAACCTGACGTGAAACTGGCCCGAATTTTCTTGAAAAACGGTAATGGGAATGCCCGTACTTGCCTCGGTCCCTGAAAATTCGTCATTGTACCCTTTCGAGGGTACATGACTCACAATATACGTTTACGTAACCGGAGGATGAAGTTTTGGAAATATGTAGTACCCGGGAAGGCTCATGAAGTGCAGAAATAAGTTAAATGTTCGACAATTTCCAAAATTACTAGTTTGTTATTCTTCTCAAATTTCCAAATATGTTGCAAATGTATCTTTTCGTTGGGAAGGTTGAATTGGAGGAAGGATTGGAAGGATGAATTGGATAGTGGACTGTATGGTAAAAAACGCTGGTGTAATAACACTAAATACGTTTTAACCAATAAGATTCGTACAGAGGAGGTTATAGATGATATACAATTGAATGATGAATTGTGATAATGTGTCGTGAAGGTCATGAATGATACGATTAAGCGATCAATTTATGGCTACAAAGCTATATCGAAATTTGCAAGCGCAATTGATTGTAGCGAAGCTAGGCTGCAAGCGCAAAAGTATTACAAGCGTAACTACATGTATCTACGTAACAGTAGCTGATAACTGATGACAAATGAAAACTAGCCATGGTCGAATATCGAAAACTAAAAGAAGCACTGAACGTTTGTTACAGTGCACGACGGCAATGTCATAACGAACAGCGCTGCAAGGGAGACGACGGAAAATAGATAATGGATTTGATATTGTGAATATTGGAAGGATAACCTAAGTGATGAATACATTGCAATGATACAAACAGAAGACTGTTTGATGTGTTTAGTACGGTTTGTCTACTTGGACCGGCGTCGAGCTCGAACAGCTGAGCTCGACTTAATGTAAAAAAACTAACGCCGCGCTAGAGTTCTTATGCATCGATCCAAGTGATACCAGTAAAGAGGAGGTAATCGACTGGCGATCTAAAATTGATCAATTTGATTTTAGACACACGGGGCATCCAGTGTACTTGATCTGTATTGGAAAATTTATAGTTGGGTCGGGTTGTTGCTCGACAAATTTCCAATATTCGGAATCAGCAATGGAATCGCCAACATGTAAATTCACCACAAATGAAGAGTTGCATTAAATGGAACATTCAGATTGAGAATACTCCATTTTATATTACTGCAGAGCTGTGCATTCTTGGTAGTTTGCAGGACATTTCTTGTACTCTACGCGCCCGAAATAACTAAATGTTTTTCTGTAATGGTTATAATATGGAGGAAGAAAAGCAGTGCAACACACCCACTCTTAGGTTATTCATAGAAACCAAATTATTGGAAATGCATTAATGATATTACTGCTGCTTGGTGTCAGTAGTCGAAGACAACTATGGCTGGATACGACAACGATACTTACCTAAGTATAAATTAAAGGCAACTATAGCCATTTTCAAAGAATGATAAGTTAACTTCATAACTATCGACTTCAATTTCCAAAGTATTTCGGAATAATTACTGATTAATTCAGGGTTACAAAATTTCATATAGTGTATATAACAAGAAAATTAACCCGCAGTGGATACATTCTTAGTAAACTGGTAACAAATATTAATCACAATTAAAAAATAGCAAGAATGCACGATTCCTAGTAAGTATTGAAGTGGAAATACAGAAAGCAGGAATTTGCTTGCTTGATGATTTACGGTTTTTACTGTCAACAAAAACCGATTGGATCAACATGGAAATTGAGTGATGCAGTTTTCATGTCAAGATTCACGTCAGTGTTCAGCAGATATCCAGAAGACTGGTTCTCTGGGAGACTGTATGGCGCTATTGTGGAAGTAACCAACAAGAAAAGTAAGTCCACATTGATCTGAATTTCGACGTACTTTTGGAGCAAGGATTTGAGGATTGCTTTTGGATCTTTCATACCATACTTTCCTGAATTTGGTTAACAGTCTGAAACATTTACTTCTCGGGGTGAACGGGACCGGAAGTGTTTCAGTGATAGAAGAGGTCCTCCCGTGTTGGGATTTGGGGGGGGGGTGGTGACGACTCACCTCTTCTTTGAGGTGACTCGTCGCCCCCCGGCGGCCGTCGTGCTCAGGGCGGTGGCCCTGGGAACATCTTTGTGCGGCCGCCGTTGTTACGCAGTATTTGAATGACTTCGCTTTTTAAAAGGAGCTGGAAAGCTATGGCTTTTCAGCGTATGTTTATTTTATAACAGTTTCATAAAATTGATACATTTAGAGTGGGAACTTTTACACTGTGATCGATGTTCCGGGCCGATTATAAGAATGTCACTGCCCGCACGCATAATTAATGGCCTATACATACCTGTGTCTTATCTCTTCAAGAGTGGGGGAGGAACGGTCATCGTTACAATACCTGTGTCTTGTCTCTTTTGGAGATTAAGAGTGGGGGAGGAAGGATCATCATTACACCCCCCGTCCTAGACCCAGCTTGCTCCTGCGAGGTGTTAGTTTTACCGTAGGGTTCCTTTCTTTTGAGGGTGGTTCATATCCCGGTGGCGCGTTCAGCAGTTCTTGAGCTGTTGCCTTCGCGTTATAAAGTACCTGGGGTTCTAAATTTACACAGTGTGTGATTTTGGGGCTGAAGATTTCGATACATATGTTTCTGGGAACGAGTTTGCCTAATAGTGAAAAAAGTCCACAACGGTAAAAAATGTAGAGTATGCATATTGTAAGAGCTGTGTAGCCTAAATAATTTGTAGATTTTGTTACGATTTCAATCCAACTCTTATGCCTATAGTTCTGCTTAACTTGTTCGATATTTTGTTCGATCTGGTCTAAATTGGTACTGAGTGTTCTGTATGTGTCGATGTTTAGTGTGCCGTGGAGTGTAGGTATTTTGTCAGGAATTAACTGCATGTCAGATGTTGAAAATGGTAACGTAACGTTGGGTCTGTAAACTACTGTTTGTTCGAACTCGTATGTTTTTGTCAAATGGTGTGAGAACTGATCGCCCAGGAGTGAGTAGTCTTGTGTAGAGCGGTGTATGGTCGGTCGTCGTATTTTGATGCGTGTGGTCTTCTTATCGCATATTGCATGTAACACGAGTTCGCGTTCTGGTATAAGAATGTATCCGTCTTTTATCGCGATGATAGCTATAACGTGAATTTTGAATAAGCTATTGGCGCGCATCGCCGCCTGCAGCTCGAAGGGAATTTCTCCCGCCAGAGCAAGCGCCGCCACGGTAGACGTGGTGCGGTAACCCCGTATGAGGCGAAGGGCCATTTGCCTCTGAAGCCGGCGCAACAACAAAGTGATGCGCCGGCTTGCCCTCGCGGACGGCGCCCAGATCGGGGCGCCGTACAAGGCCATGGACCGCACCACGCCTAGGTATAGGCGACGCACCATGTTATCCGGTCCCCCGAGATTGGGCAACAGGCGGCCGAGCGAGGCCGCCGCCCTCTCAACCCGGGGGACGAGGCGGCCGAAATGCGCCCCGAATCTCCAGTGGCTGTCGAGGATCAGTCCGAGATACTTGATCTTGGACTTCACCTCGACGCAGGCTCCTCCAACCCAGATCCACGATCCGGCCGGTGGCCGCGACCGAGGCCGTTCAAACCAGACGGCCTCGGCCTTCTCCGGGGCCATCTTCAGCGCCAGATCGTGGATCTTCGCGACGACGGCTGCCACCGCAACCTCCGCTCGTCGGATGGTCCTCTCGAAGGTGTCCCCGACGGTGACCACCAACGTGTCGTCCGCATAGCAGACAAAGGTGGCACCGTCGGGCAGGGAGGCCTTCTCCAGGACTGCGTTATATCCCAGGTCCCACAGGAGTAGTCCTAACACGGACCCCTGTGGGACCCCGCAGTCCACTTCCCTCCGTATCGTCCCGTACCGGCCCGGGTATTCCACCCACCTGTCCCGCAGGTAGGCCCCGATCACCCGCCTCAGATAGGGAGTCACCTGGTGTTCAACCAGGGCCTCCCTAATGGCGGACCAGGGCAGGGTGTTGAACGCATTGACGATGTCGATCGACACCGCCAAGCACACCCCGCCCCGTGCCACGGCATTGTCCGAGAGGGACTTTAGACGGTCGATTGCGTCGACCGTCGATCGCCCCTCCCGGAAGCCGAACTGGCAGTCCGCCAGATCGGGGCCAACGCTGAGGGCCTCCACTGTCGCCTGGGTCCAGCCCACTGTCAGTTTGCCGCGACCGCAACTTTGCGTGCGGCCGCAGCAGGGCACTGGACCCAGAGGGTGCCCAAACCAGAGGGGGAAGACCGGATTTCGCCGGTCCTCACATCCCCCCGGTCGCACCCTCCCACACGGGCGACAGCTGCGGCGACCTCCACCGGCGTGGTCGAGTCGACCAGGCCGCGCACCCTAAGGTCGGCCTTTTTGATTGGGCGCGCGACCTTCACGCCGGTCCCTGCCAGCGCATCAGCCATCTTAGAGGCCAGGGCAGTGGCCTTGGCTGCTCCATCAGCTCCGGGGACCTCTAAAATTATTGCCCCCGTCACCGCTCTCCTCGGCTTCAGCGAGACGATGCCAATTTCTGCCAGGTCTATTTTGGAACTGGCAGTGGCCATCGCCTCGGCGTAACTCATCGCCCCGCCGGCCGGTACCGTTAGAGTAACGGCAGCCGTGCGGGGCGGACGCGGCGGCAGGGGAGCCCTTTTGGGAGCAGCCGGTGCCACCCGCCTCGCCGCCCTCTGGGTCAAAGCAGCCTTGGCAGCTGCCGCAGGTTTATCTGCGGCAGCCGCCCTTTTGGCCTTCCGGCCAACTACCTTTGACCACACCTCAGTTGGAGGTGTGGTGGAGGGCGGCGCAACAGTAGGGGCGGGCTGCATTTGTGTCGCCTTAGCGATCACAGTCCCTCCCCCACTGCCACCCTTTTTCTTTCCCCCCCTCCTGTCCATCGGCAGGGGTGGGGCGGACGGCACGGGTGCCGCCGATCGTGGGCCTCGCACCCGCGGGACCAGCTCCCTTCTGAACGATGCCAATTTGGCATCGATAAGGGAGCCGATCTGTGCCAGCAAATCTGCTGGCACAGCCGCGGGTGGGGGCGAGGACCCTCCTCGCCCAGGGGACTGGGGCCCCCGAGCGCCGATATCCGGCAGCAATCCCTTGCCCCCACAAGGGGGCAGCGGCGGAGCCATCCCGGCAACAGCCGGCCCCGCCTCCACCGCTTAACGGAGTCGGGCGACTTCAGCCCGCAACTCC
The DNA here is from genome assembly GCF_051020955.1 of Megalopta genalis. NCBI lineage: Eukaryota > Metazoa > Arthropoda > Insecta > Hymenoptera > Halictidae > Megalopta > Megalopta genalis. The sequence continues at coordinate 1,980,849 of NW_027476091.1, read as the reverse complement.
GCCAACTGCTCCCTTAATTGGGCATTCTCGGCTTCCAACAGCCGGGTGGCGCTGGGAGCCGACCGAACTGCCAGCTCCGCAACGCCCAACCGGCTGCTCAGGGCCGCCGCCCGAAGGGACCGCACCGCACTGGCCTTCAGTCCCGTCGCAGCACTGGAGATTCTGGCCACATCGCCCAGGCACTCCATTACTGCTGCCGCAACGTCACGCGTCGGGCGGCCCCGGAAATCCGCAGCGACCTCAACCTCATCCGGCAGCGGGTCGCTGGATCTCGCAGGCCTCGGCCCCGAGGCAGCCGGGTCGAAAATGCCCGCTATGAGGCTTCTATCAGCCTCAGCCTGTCTGCGTTTGGCCTCTTGGAGGCCAACGTATTCCCCGGTCGTCGGTGGCCGGCCCCGTTTCCTCCTGGAGGTGCCCGGGACGCTCTGCGACGAGTGGTGGGAGGAGACGGAGAAGTCCGACTCCTCCCCCCCGTCGCAGTCGCCAAGGCTCTCCGCAGGCCTCTTTGTGCCGCGTGTGGCAGAAAGCCTCCGCGACACCGGCTCTACATATCGTTCTAGGCGCACGATTGGCTCGCACGCCTCTCCCTCTCGCTCGTTACCCCCCTCCCCGGTTGTTTTGAAAAAGAAGAATCCATAGTTCATCCCACGAGTGTGGTCGGAAAGGAGGTCACCCCGGGTAGAGCCGCCATACCCGGGGAAGGCTAATACGCCCGGGGGGTCGCCAGGTACCCCGGGGTTGTCCGCTAACGATTGGTGCACCCACCAACCATAGCTGGCGCTTACTCCAGCTACGCCCTCTTCACCGCGCAACACTGCTTGGGGCTAGGGATTTTTTAGAGAGGTTGTCATCCTCGCGGTCCGGCCGGTTAAGGCAAGACCCCCGTTCCTGTAAAACATGACCACAGGTTTACGGTATATGTCCGACTTTAGTTGGCCCCTCACCTCAAGCCACTCCGGCTAGGTAGAACCTGCCAGGGAATAAAATCCCCGCCGGCACAGCCTTGAGGATCATTAGGGCACGAAGCCCCCCCACCACGACAAGGTAGCGGACACGGGGGGGACGGTAGGAGAGCCTGCCAAACCGCCTCTCCCGCCACGAGGTGAAGTGCGGCAGGAGAGCCCCAGGGACGCGCTCGCCTATCTACCTCAATTGATTGAGTTCTCTCATCTCTTTACAGTTTCCGCATCTGGTTCTTAGTGATGATAGCTGGCCTTCTACCTTCTCGTAGTCCTTTCTGAGTTCGTTGGTGTCAAATATCGTGATGATATTCCATGTCTCGTGGTATATTCTAGCCGGCCCCAGCAGTTCTACGTAAATCGTCGAGTCGTTCAGTGACTCGATACGAATCTCGGCTTCTACCAGGGAGAGGCTAGTCAATTGAATCAGAGCTAGTAGCATCTGAAACAGAAAAGTAAGGCCGTATGTTATCCGTATGTGCCTAGTGTAATCGTTCATTGACTTCCAAGGTGACGTTATTGTTCTTGCCATATGGCCTTTGATCAACACTTGATCTCCCTGGCGGTATACCAGGTGTGTACGTACACGCTTAGAATCATGACGTTCTTTACTGCATCTCTTGCTCTCCTCTAATCTTTCTCTAGCGGCCTGAATCAACTGGTCGTGTCGTTTCCTCCATTTGGTTACCAAGATTTCATAGGTTGTGCCTGGAGTGGAGCTAACTGCTGATGGTACGTTAGCCGTTCGTCCAAACGTCAGTTCGAAAGGTGTCCGTCCGGTAGATTCGTGGACACTAGTGTTGTAGGCGAGTGTGATGGGCTTTATAACTTCGTCTCATTCGAGTTCTGTGTGCTCCGCTGTGGCTGTTTTTAGGAGATCTTGAATCACTGCATGAGCTCGTTCAAGCGATCCGTTGCTTTGTGGGTGCCAAGAGGTTGTCTGGATATGTTGTATCCCGAGATTTTCCTCAAACTCTTGCATTACCTGGCCGATAAAGTTTGCACCTTGATCGGTGAGTATAGCTTTTGGTGTTGAAAATGTGTATACATAGTTTTCGAGTAACCTGTTGACCACGTCTTCTGCTCTGGTCGCAGTGAGGGGAACGAGTATGAGGTATTTCGTGAGCTTATCCTGGATGCTGACGATATGTCGGTTGTTTCTCTGTGTGACTGGCAGTGGTCCGAATATATCCATAGCGATTTTGTCATTAGGTTGTAGTGGTGTATCTGTAATAATGGCGGGATGTGCGAATGGCGTACGTTGTGTTTTGTTGCGTTGACACACGTCGCAGGTCGTAATGTATCGCTTTACGTCCTCGTCCATTCCTCTCCAATCGTAGTTCATTTTGATTCTTCGAAGTGTCCTTGTTTCCCCAAAGTGTCCACTTGTCGGCGTACCATGATTTTCTGAGATGATCAGTTGCTTTTCTTCTGATGTGAGCCTTGTGTTTCGCTTGGTTGGGACAGCGGTTTTCTTCTTTTCTTCAGCCGTGAATTGCAGCATCGCAAACAGGCGGTCTTGCTCTCGCGGCGTGAACTGTTCGGAGATGGTGATATAGATTTTATTTCTCCGCTGTTTCCAAAATGAGGCTTCGTGAAGGTAATTAATCCACGCTTCCTCGTTGAACGTTTCTCGTGGGGTGAGAATCACGTCTTGCTTGTCAGTGGCCACGTAGCTGGCTATTGAAGTCGTCTCGACTGCCTCCCAAGCGACGAACCGTGCCCATGGGGTTGAACTCTGTTGTTGTATGAGTTCGTCCAGTTCTTTATTGGTCATGTTCACCCTGGACAGGGCGTCGGCGGCTTGGTTTTCTTTGCCCTTTTTGTAGTCAATCTCGTAGTCGTGGCTCTCGAGTATCAGTCTCCATCTCAGCAATCTTGATGATGGGCCCTTGACGCTCATCAGCCAGACCAGTGCCTTGTGGTCGGTTTGAATTTTAAATTTTCTTCCTAGCAGGTACTGTCTGAGGCAACGTATCGCCCATACGACGACGAGCATTTCCTTTTCTGTTGTCGAGTAATTAATCTCGGCAGGGTTCAGCGTTTTCGAGACGTAGCAGCACGGGTGTCCTTCCTGTGAGAGGACTGCTCCGATACCATAGTTGGATGCATCGGTTGTCAAAGTGAACTGCTTCGAGAAATTCGGGTATCGTAATACCGGGCTCTTCGTGAGGTGTTGCTTTAGTGTGTCGAATGCGTGTTGGCATTCTTCTGTCCATTCCCACTGTTTGTCCTGCTTCGTCAGATCTGTGAGTGGTTTGGCTATTTTGGAGAAATCTTTAATAAACTTACGATAATATCCAGCTAAACCGAGGAAACTCTTTACTTCCTTTGATGTACTGGGCTGTTTGTAATTCCTGACAGCTTCTATCTTGACTTCATTCGGTTTGACACCATCTTTGGTTATGGTGTGTCCGAGGTATTCCAATTCGGGTCGCAAGAGTTCGCATTTATCTGGCTGTAACTTTAAACCGGTGGCTCGCAAGCGCTCCAGTAGTATTACCAGATTTTCCTTGTGTTCTTGGATCGTAGATCCGTACACCGCTATGTCGTCGAGATACACGAAGCACGTCTTGCCAATTAAACCTCGTAAGGCTTGGTCCATCATCCTCTGGAACGTGGCGGGCGCGTTCTTCAGTCCAAGGGGCATGCGGTTGTATTCGAAGTGCCTCTCGGGCGTTGAGAAAGCCGTGTATTTTTTGCTTTCTTCGTGCATTGAGATTTGATGAAATCCGGCGGATAAATCAAATGCACTAAAGAATTTCGCGTTTCCCAGATGATCAAGAATATCTTCGATGACGGGCAGCGGATAGGCATCTTGTGCTGTTCGTTCGTTTAATCGACGGAAGTCTATGACGATTCTCCACTTTTGTTTTCCTGTTGCTTCGATCTTCTTTGGTACGACCCAGAGCGGAGAGTTGTATGGCGACTCCGAATTCGCGATGATTCTTTTGTTCATCATTTCGCTCACCTGTTTCCTGATCTCGTGCTTGTGGGCTTCCGGTGGTCGGTAGCTCTTAATGTTGATCGGTCTCGTCCGTCAACTCTATGCGGTGCTCCGTTAGTCTCGTCTGTGGGTGTTCATCTCCAGGGAGGTGAAATACATCGGAATAGGAGGCCAATATCTTCCAGATGCTGTATCTTAGGTCGGCTTCTATGTGTTGTAACCGTGTATTGTCTCGTAGGAGCTTCACTCGTCCGGCTATGCTGGTGTCGTTATTCTTCTGGTGGTCTTCTTTTACGTCTATCTTCGTAACTCGAAACGTGTCGTCGGTGATCTCTCTTTCGGAGTCACTGGCATTTGTCACGTATGTGGAGATTTGTCCGTTATTTGCTTCGTGAAGCGAGAGGTCTCCAGTAATTAAATTTTCGCATAGCACGATGTCGTTCTTGATATTCGTCGTAAAGCAAACCTTAACGCTCGTGTGTGCCGGGATCTTGGCGTTCTCGGTGTGCAACTTCGGGGATTTATTGTCCAGCTGAAGGTTTTCCTTGGTTAGTTTCCAGTTGTACTGGTCGAGGAATGGTAGTCCGACTATCCCGTCTTCCACCAATGGGCATTCTTTAGTAATGACGTGAAATTTGGAGGTCTTACCAAATATGGTCAATTCCAATACCTTCCTGCAGGTGTAGGTGCTGTTACCCATTGTGAATTTCTTTACCTCGGCATACCGATGATAAGCTTGGGCGGCGTTTTCTTTCATTAGGTTGATATCTGCGCCGGTGTCGACTAACATTCGTCGAGTTTGGCCGTTGACCCGAAACCATATGCTCCGAAGTGTTGTTCCGGATCGATTGACTCCTGGTTTTCGTTGACCGACTCTTCTTCGACTGTTTCCGTTTTGGTTGCTCGATTGCTCGGTGGCGGTCTTCCGTAGCCGAAAATTCTGATGTTTACGGAAACAGTCGGCCTCAGTATGTCCGTATCGTCTGCAATGTGTGCATTGCGTTGCGGTTCGTTGACCTCGCATTGACTCGGATGGTCGTGGTCGGACTGGTGGACGAGGTGTCGGTGGGCCCCTATTAGGTGTCGGTTGTTTAGTTGCAAGGTCTCGTTGTTGATTCTGCTTTCTCTCGCGGTTGCGGAGCTTGATTGTGAGCGCCTTTGTACGCGCCTCCTCGATATTACGCGGCATCGCGTCTTCCACGCGGTTGGCGAATTCTTCGCGCAATTCATTGATGTAGGTTCGCACAGCAGCTTCTTCCTCGATTTGCAACACAATCCTGCGTTTAGTGGGTAGTCTGTGCTCCGCTTCGATGGCGTAGCGAAGTTCATTCCACTTTCCATTATACCTCTGGGAGTATGAATTGACCGATTCTGCATCTCTTTGGCGGATTTGTCTGAGCCGTGTTTTACAGATTTCGGTTGAGGCGGCTCCTGTAATGTTGCGTCGTAACGCGGCATACAGGCCATCGTATGTTTCGATAGTTTCAAATCGAATGGCGTCCCAGGCGTTGTCTTTGATTTTCTCGGCCAAGATTAGGTCAAGCAGTATGCATGGTCGAGTTGCTCGTGAGCGGGCTCTTCTTACCTGGCGGATAAGGTCCTCGACTCCCATATCACCGGTGCCTCTTATTCCTCTAACTGTTCGTATTGATTCGGATGTGGGCTCATCAACTCATTGTCTTGGTATGTCGACTCACCTGGTGGGGGACGTTGAAGCGACGCGTTATCTATCCCTCTGTTACCTGCCTGTTCCTCGTCCGATGTGACGTCACTGGCTGGTTGCTGGTGTGTCGGGCGTGGCTGTTGGACAGGGCCTTCGTCCTCTGTTACCAACTCAAGGGTTCTTCTTCCCAGGTCGTCTATTTCTTCTTGGCGTTTGCGGTTCTCTTCTTTAGTGTAAATCGCGAGTTTCGTAATCATTTCGCGTATAGCTTTCATCTCACTCTGCAGGCTGGGAGTCTCAGCCTCTATTGGCGATGTGGCTCGTGACATTTTCGGTGGTGTAGTATAGAGCAGATGTACTCTGGTATTCGAATAGTAATCGGTTTCGGTATTCGAGCTCGTGGAAAATAGTATGGAACTCCGCAGTTCGCGATAGCGTTTAAATAATGAGTCCAGGGTTTTTACCTTGCTTTAGGTGATTCCTGATTCGGCAGGGGGTGTCCTGCTGCTGCGTAGTGGTCCTTTTGCCTGTTTTGTGTTTCGCTCTCCTGTTCTTCACACAAATATCCGTGCCGTTGATCTCCGTAGATTGATCGTAGCAGACGGATCCTGGCAGGATCACCAAATTGTTACGCAGGGTTTGAATGACTTCGCTTTTTAAAAGGAGCTGGAAAGCTATGGCTTTTCAGCGTATGTTTATTTTACATCAGTTTTATAAAATTGATACATTTAGAGTGGGAACTTTTACACTGTGTTCGATGTTCCGGGCCGATTATAAGAATGTCACTGCCCGCACGCATAATTAATGGCCTATTTATACCTGTGTCTTATCTCTTTAAGAGTGGGGGAGGAAGGGTCATCGTTACAATACCTGTGTCTTATCTCTTTTAGAGATTAAGAGTGGGGGAGGAAGGATCATCGTTACAGCCGTGACGCGGCGGTGCGGGGTGCGGCCCCTCGCACCGCTGAATCAAGAAGATTCAAGGGGGGAGGATTCATCTCCCCCCGGGACGCGGCCGGCCACCGCTTTTCCATCCTGGTGGCCGGCCAGGCGAGGGGGAGCCCTAGTAGTGTTCTACAAGAGTTCCCGTGGCTCCCCCGTAATCCGCCAGCGACAGGCACAGTGTCCCTAGGTCGCCGTAGAGACTTTAGCGGGTCAAACCTTGCACTACACCCGCTCCGCTCCCTCGGGCGGGGCGGGGGTGTTTGGTCAGCAGATATTCCCCCACGTTAAAAAAAAAGTGTTTCAGTGAAGCCGCATATTATCTACGAATCAAATTCTGCAGTAATGGTATCAAGAGTCATTGAAATCGTATCGGTAATTTTTCTTTACTCGTCATTATTTGCTGTCGCCTTCCATTAATTAAAAACTTGCAACCATATTAGGATAATAAGCAATACAGCTTCAGATGATTGATTGCCTTGCTACTTATTTCTACATTCAAATCCTACTGCCACTAGAGGTATTGCTTTCTTAAGTACGTTGGTCAATTTACTATGTACTTCCTATTTTAACACGATTGAATCAAAATCACTCTAGATTTATAAAAATCCATGTTGAAAATGATCAATTTGGACCATTCATTCGATGAAATTGATAACGCAGATTGTCTAGTTGTAGCAACTTTTGCGAGGACAAAACCTTGTTGTTGTCTATTAAGTAAGCTGCAAAGTTAAAAAGTAGGTGCGTCGAATCTTCTCAAGCAAACTCAAGCATTTATAGTATTGCAGGGTTAATGCAATTAATAATCTTATTTCTGAGGTTTTTCATAGTAGTGTTATTGGTTTAAACAGGTCTATGATTTATATTGGACAGTATTTATCACAGTTACTCTTGTGAAATGGTATCATGTTGTATGTGCTTGAGTATGAACGCTGTGTATTTCGAATCAGAAATTTGGTACTACCACTGATTGTGAGACACTGTGTTGGTTTAGGTTGAAGTACGGAGAAGACTCGGTCAGGAAAGAAATTTTTCATTCGTACTGGAGGTTTTGTAAACGTTTTTAAAAAAGACAAATGGTGAATGTTTATATTGTTTATATAACAGTGCAATACATTTCTCGCAATATTTTTGGTCGTAACATTCCAATTTCAAAAAATCCTATGCGCTAACATTGTTTTTATGTGAAATGAAGTTATTTGCATAATTTTGGCTTGATCGAGTTTCGGAAATGTGTTCGAGGCTAGTTTCGGAATGACAATATTTTTTAAAGTAATTTTGACATTTTCAAATTTTGTGAACCTCATAGATCATTAAAACATTATATTTAGAACAGTAATTTAAATAGTTAGGATATTCAAAAATCTTATTTCTCTATAATCAGAAATAATAAGTTATTTTTGATATAATTAATCAAGTTAATGCGAATCCTGGGGCGAATTTTACTTCTGTATTATATTGTATTCTATAGATGCTATTTTTATCGCTGCTATATAGGATGCTCTTTTCTACTACGTACGTTTCGAAATGTGGTCCTGATGTTTCCATGACACTCAGCAACTATCTGCTACCATCACGGAAGTTGTCGAGTTGTCTTCCGTCGGATACAGATAACGGCTTTGATTGTGGTAGGCTTCAACGAGTTTCGTCGTGATTTGGTAGAATGACATCATCCATTGGTTCGTTGAGTTCCAAGAAATTTCTGAGAATTTACCTTGACTTGGTACTGGAATTTTAAAGTCTAATGAACATTCGTTGATACGTAATATATATGCGGCATTGTTGTTAATTGTGCCGTTATTTGTTAATTAAATTTAGATGTTACTTGTGCAATTTTCAATTCGTTAGTGTGTACTGTACGTAGATTACCTCCAATTAGTATTTCTATTCGGCAAGATTTCTACAACTTTGTGTGGACCACTATGTTGGTTACAAAATTTTCCTATTTTAGATTCTTTCATAAGATAAATTAAATCTAATGGTTCATAAACTTCTTTAATTTGCAAATTTGAATTTTGTCGTTGTTTTCTATTTAACATTTCATCATAATTTTTAGGTCTAGAATTTATTATATCGTTCGTCGATAATTGTCCGACAGGGATTTCAGGTTGTGGCGGTGCTTCTTGAGCTTCGGGAGTTGGGATGCGATTATGGGGATGAGATTATCTTCTCTTTGAGCAAGGACGTTTCTTCCATCCTTATCCTTTTTCGTACTGGATCGAATATAGGCGAGATCTTTGACGAGACAGAAGATGCTATCCTTTATCCTAATCACGGGTTGTATTTTGAATATCTATCCTTCGTTGTCTCTAGGTCGATGTAGTCGTCTTCTTTTTCCTAATTACGTCTCGGATCCAAGAGTCTTCTGCTGTTGTCGATGGTATAGTTCCCTTTTTATTTTCTACAATCGTCGGTTGTATAGGTAAGCACATTTTTGGTGGATTTCTAGATAGAGCATCTGCTTTAGCGTTGGCTTTGCCCCTTTATATTCTATCTCGTACTCATATTCCGCTAATTTCAACTTCCATTTCCACGATCTGGATATAGGATCTTTAATCGAGTGTAGCCATATTAAAGGTTTATGATCTGTGATAATTCTAAATTTTTGTCCATACAAATACGGTCGAAAATATGAAGTACAATACACAATAGCTAAGCATTCTTTTTCTATGGTAGAGTATTTTTGTTCTGTAAAATTTAATAAGCGAGAGGTGTATGCAATAGGCAAGTCCTTTCCAACAGGTCCTTGACTAAGTATCCCTGCAATGGCAAATTTTGATGCGTCGGTTTTTAAATTAAAAGGTTCATTGAAATTTGGGTATTGCAATATGGGTTTTGAAATAAGTGCTTCCTTAAGTGTATGGAACGATCGTTCCTGGTGTTCCTTTTTTTTATCGTGGGGGAAATCTGCTGGCCAGACACCCCCGCCCCGCCCGGGGGGCGGGACGGGGGTAGTGCGAGGTTTGACCCGCTAAAACCCCCACGGCGGCCTAGGGCGCTGGCGATTACTGGGGGAGCCACGGGAACTCTTAATGAACACAACCGCGGCTCCCCCTCGCCTGGCCGGCCACCAGGATGGAATGGCGGTGGCCGGCCGCGTCCCGGGGGGAGATTTATCTTCCCCCATGAATAATCTTGGTTTGGCGGTGCGGGGGACCGCTCCCCGCACCGCCACGTCACGACGGCCGCTTTTCAATGAGGGTGCCCAGGGCCCCCGCCCTGGGCACGGCGGCCGTCGGGGGCGACGATGTTCGTCGCCCCACTCCCGGTATAGGGAGGACATCTTCGGTTGGCGGGCGGCGGGCAATTAAACCAGCATAATCTGGTACACCCGCCGCCCGCCTATTCTCAGCTGCTCGGGGGGGGGGGGGGCTCTAGGCGTGGGCGCACACGCCGCACCCCCCGCTCACGGCGACCCCGCTCGGCAGCCGCCTTCTGCAACATTACCTGTTCGCAGAAGGCGATGGCTGCCGCCCATTTTCTCGGGCTCTCCAGCATTGCCCCAACTAAGCTGGAGAGAGCGAGGTCGCGACCAACTTCCCTTCTTAGGACTCGGCGCAGCACTGAAAAGGCGGGGCAACATGACTCAACCAGACCGTTATCCACTACCACATATACACGACATAGCGCACCATCTCACCAACACCAAGATTTATACAACACTAGATCTCGTCCGAGCATACCACCAGATACCAGTGGCACCCGAAGACAGATGTAAAACTGCAGTCATCACTGTTCGAATTCACGGTGATGCCATTCGGATTGTGCAATGCCGCACAATCGTTCCAAAGATTCATGGATACAGTGCTAAGGGGCTTGTCATTCTGCCATTGCTACATCGATGACATTCTGGTAGCATCAAACACATTGGAAGAACACGATAGACACCTACGCATTATATTTGAACGACTACAGCAACACGGATTAACAATCAACGTTGAGAAATGCGTTTTTGGTCAGGAGTCAGTAACCTATTTAGGTTATGAAGTCAGCAGTAAGGGAATCGCACCATTACCCACCCGCGTCAAGACCGTCCAAGAATATCCAAAACCAGGTACAATAATGGAGCTAAGAAGATATCTAGGAATTCTAAATTTTTACCGTAGATTCATTGCCGGAGCTGCAAAAACGCACATCCCACTAAACGCATTACTGATGGGTACCAAGAAGAAAGACAAGAGGCCAGTCAAATGGACACCTGAAGCTGAAGCAGCGTTCATAGAAAGTAAAGAACAGTTAGCAAAAGCATCCCTATTGCAGTTCCCAAGCGAAGATGCGCAACTACGATTAACAGCTGACGCATCAGATCAAGCAATCGGAGCTGTACTAGAACAGTACCATAAGAACAACTGGCACCCTTTAGGCTTCTTCTCAAGGAAGCTAGAAAAAGCACAACTTCGGTATAGTGTTTACGACAGGGAATTATTAGCAATCTACAAAAGTTTAAAGTTTTTCGGACACCTGGTAGAAGGAAGTAACCTCACGATACAAACTGACCACAAACCTCTAACTCAAGCTTTTATACAAAACTCGGAGAAAGCTTCACCTAGACAACAGAGACATTTGGAATACATCGGTCAATTTACAACCCAAATTACGCACATAGCAGGACACAACAACCAAGTTGCAGACGCGCTCTCAAGAATTGAAGAAGTGGAAATGCCCATTCTTGTTTCAACAGACGAACTCATCAGAGAACAAGCAATAGATGAGGAACTCCAGATCATCCTACAAGATACCACTTCTCCGTTTAGGCTACACAAAATCTCAGTGGACAACACAGACAAATACATATATTGCGATATGTCTGAAAACAATATACGTCCATACGTACCAGAGACGCTAAGAAGGAAAATCTTCAACGCGACTCACAGCCTAGCGCACCCCAGTGGTAGGACCACACAAAAGACAATTGCGAAGAATTTCGTATGGCCGAAAATGAATGCCCAAATCAAAGAACTGACCAGAACGTGTATCACTTGCCAAAAAAATAAAATACAACGGCATACCAAGAACGTTCCAAACAAAATAGACATACCAAAAGGACGCTTTGATCACGTCCACATAGACATTATAGGGCCACTCCCAAAGGCGCAAGGGTATTCGTATTGCCTTACGATGATCGTTAGGTTCACTAGGTGGCCAGAAGCTTCACCAATCAAAGATGTCACGGCGGACACAGTAGCAACCGCCCTATATACAACTTGCATATCCAGATTCGGATCACCTTTGACAATAACTACTGATCAGGGTACACAATTCGAATCTCAATTATTCCAAGCCCTCACGCAACTGGTTGGATGTTCAAGAACAAGAACTACATCATACCACCCAGCTGCAAATGGATTAATAGAAAGATGGCACCGATCACTAAAGACGGCAATAGCATGCCACACTGATCCAGACTGGGTAAAAATTCTACCCACGGTATTACTAGGACTCCGGACAAGTTTCAAAGAAGATATAAAAGCTACAGCAGCAGAGATGCTGTACGGAACACCTCTACGTCTTCCAGGAGAATTCTTCCTAGAAGGAGAAACACAAAACAACCCACAAATCTTCATAGAAAAATTCAGGGAACATATTAGGAAAGTCCGACCTGTGCCAACAGCACACCATATCAAACCAAGATGCTTCATTCACAAATCTTTAGCTGAATGCACACACGTCTTCGTACGAGTTGACGCAACCAGGAAACCGTTAGAACCCCCATACGAAGGACCTTTTGCAATCATCGAAAGGGTAACAGACCGAATTTTCAAGGTGGATTACAAAGGAAAACACACTAATTTAACCACGGAACGTTTAAAACCAGCATTCTTGGAAAAAATTCAAGAAAAATCAACCAGTTCACAATTACGAACGTATCAAGGACCCAAAAAAGTCACATTTACTGTATAATCATTATTGTTATGTCACCGAATCCATATTTTGTTATTGTATATATTTTGTTATTGTATATAGTTTTATATCTCGGGGGAGAGTGGTTGTGGCGTACGCCCGTACAAGCGGCACACAGCGCCACCTACAACTTAGTAACTAGCCGTTGCTACGCAAACCACTAGACTCTCTCTCAGTCTAATACCAGCCTTCCACGCGTATAGACGTACGCATAACGTGAAATAAAGTACGTTACAAGTTAGGCTAAAACCACGTGTTTCCTTATTACCGACGCGCCATCGATCCCAGTTCTCAGAGAATCAATATAAGAGAACCTAACACCATTCAATCTGCGTCGCCATACCGTGCTCCGTGTTTTCTCGATAATTAGTGGTTAAAACAGTCGCAAGAATTACAAATTGTGTATTGAAGTGAAGTGCCATCGAAAAGGAACAGTTAGAGCCAAAAATTGTGGAAATCGGCTGGGAATAAAACAAAGTTATAGTGAACGGAAGATTTACATCGATCGCCACGTGCTCCGGCACGCCGATCTTTGTGACCGGATTCCTCCGGGAATACTGATCGCAGATCCAAGCAGCAAACGCGGAAACTAGTTATTAGTGAAGACGATTAAAATGAGCCATCAATTGTGCGCGTAGTGTAAAAACTGTGGAAGTTTTAAATCGCGTCAATAGATCGAAAAAACACGTGCTCTCACCTCGAGCTTCGAGACGTCACCGCCGGCGTGGGGTGGCGCTCCAGTCGAGTGTCGCGCGCTCTGATTGGCCACCGAGGGCTCTAGCGAGCGGACAGAGTTTCCTATCTATACAAACGGGGTCAGTGCTGCCAACTCGAAAATTTTAACCAAAGTTGGCTGCAATTGTTACTCGCGATAGTGAAACAACACTAAGTTCCCGCTCGAGGGCCATAGTACTACTTTGCGCGCCGGATTCAAACCAATATACAGGTTTCGCGAGTGAATAATAAACAACGGACCAGCAACAATAAACAATAAGCAAACAATTAATAATAAACAATTAATAAATAAATAAATAATTAATTAATTATAAATTAAACAAAATTATTAATTAATTAAATTTTTTTTTTTTTGGGGCTCATTAACGTGTGTTTAAGGACGAAAACTACGAACGGTGCCAGGCTGGGCAGCCACCATGGAGGTCGATGGCGACTGGCAAGTCGCCCAAACCAGGGCTGCTAAAAAGCTTGGCGAGGCCATACAGAGGAAGAAAATGAAGAAGAGGAAAGCTGACTCAAATGTGGAAACAGAGGCCGAAAGCACACGCGAGTGCGCCCCTTCCACTGAACCCTCCCCAATTCTGATCTTGCTAACGTTCATTAGTGAACTTGCAGATAGTTTGCCCGCCGAGGACGCTAAGCACTTCAAAAGCTTAATCAAGGATGCGTTCGCCTACTCGGAGAAGCTCGATGAAGAAAACAAAGCGCTGAGGGAAAAAGTGAAGAGCAGCAGCGCGATTGAAGCAAAGATCGAGAGCCTCAGCAACGTGGTGCAGAACGTTGTCCAGACGGTAAACAACCTGAGCAGAACCGACAACCTACCGAAGGCCAGCAAATCCAAACCGGGAACTACATACGCAACCATTGCCCGCTCCGCTCCCGCTAACGCCAACGCTGTCAAAAGAACAATACAAACAAGGTACGTGGCCACAATATACCCCGCAATTAATACAGAGAATTCCAGCAGCGACAGCACGAAGGAGGTTATCATCCGCAACATAGCCCCCACCAAGGACAATATTAAAATCAGAAACGTGCGTAAAATTAAGGACAATGGAATATTAATAGAGACGGAAACCAAGGAGGACCTGGAGAAGATCCTTCGGAACAAGAAAATAGCAGAAGCCGGCCTCAAAGCAGACCTACCACCAAAGAAAAGGCCACGTACCATCATATACTCAGTGCCCAACGAAGTCAGTGAAGCGGAACTACTAGCCGCACTTCACAAGCAAAATCTGGAACATTTATCCAAAGAGGAGTTCGCACAAAGGGTAAAGGTTCTGTTCAAGACCGGGGACAGGTCTAAAGACGCCACGAACTGGGTCATCGAGGCAGCCCCGGAAACAAGAGAACTACTGATCGCAACGGGGAGGGTCTTCATCGGCTGGCACTCTTGCACCCTGAGGGAATACAACGCTGTCAGCAGGTGCTACAGGTGCCAGTCGTTCGGCCATATCGCCAAGTACTGCAAGGCCTCCATGGAGTCATGCGGTCACTGCGCCGAGGACGGACACACCCACGCGAGCTATCCGAACAAGGACAAGAGCCCCTCGTGCGTAAACTGCAAGAGGATGAGGATGCCGCACAACCACTCCTCGAGGAATAACGACTGCCCAGCCTACTGCCACGCAATGGAGGTGCAAAAATCAAAGATCGATTATGGTAAGTAAGCCCACATTGTACAATGTCGCAGGAACCACCGGAGGCAACACTCAGCGACAAGGTAAGGCACGTATTCCCGATCTCACAATAGCGCAGATCAATGCAAATAACTGTAAGACGGCCATAGATGAGCTAAGACTGATAGTCTCGAATAAGAGACTAGATGTCTTAGCGATCCAGGAGCCGCACATACACCACAACACTAAACACCCGAACACCATGGGCATCAGCATGCAATTAATAATAGATAACAAACCGTTTTCCAATAATGCTTCCAGAAATAAAGTCAAAAGCGCCCTAGCCGTCTGTAACCCGGCGATTACGGCATTGAAGCTGGAGCACCTGTGTAACACGCACTTTGTCTGTGCGGAGCTTACTGCAGGGGATCTAAGCTTCTATGTCGTCTGCGCCTACTTCCAGTGCTCGGACCCCATCATCAGCTACATCGACCACCTGGACTTGATACTGTCCAGTCTCCGGGGCAAGAGTGTCATCGTTCTCGCGGACGTGAATGCCAAGTCGACACTGTGGCACAATGCAGACACCGACATCAGGGGAGAAGCGGTGGAAGAGCTAATCTCCCACCATAATCTAATCGTTGTCAACAGGCCTTCCAGCCTAACGACATTCGACAATAATAGAGGCAAGTCCAACATCGATGTGTCCCTGGCCGCCGGTCCGCTGGCGAGCAGGATGCATCGATGGAGGATCCACGAAAATCAGACAGTGAGCGACCACAATTTAATTACTATGACGATCAAAAATTCCACAGCCTGGGCTCCCAGTATCGTATCGAACAGGTTCAACCTGAAAAGAGCGAACTGGGAGAAATTCGAAAGAGTCCTCGCCTCTGAGTCCCGGCATACCCAGGAATCCACTGCACTGTGCGACGGTGACGCCGACCGGCAGGCCGTGGAGACCGAGACCATGATAACTCGAGCCTGCGAGGAGGCAATCCCCAGGAAAACCCGCTTCGCTAAGTCGGTTCCCTGGTGGACTGCGGAGCTCGATGGTATGAAGAAAAAGGTGCGGAGGCTCAGGAGGCAGTGCCAGCAATCCAGAAACACTACACAGCCAGAGCAGCTCACAACACTATACAGACAAACAAGAAACAAATATCACGCAAGCGTTAGAAAGGCGAAACTCCTCAGCTGGCACTCGTTTGTGTCGGCTGAGGGGAACAAGGACCCCTGGGGACTAGTATACAAACTACAAACCAGGAAGGTCCACGCCGCTAAGGCATGCAACAACATCGCTGACAACAACACACACATACTCACATGGCACGACACCGCTGCACTGCTTCTGCGCAGCCTCGTTCCAGATGATAAGACGAGCACTGAGACGCAGCGGCACAGGCGACTTCGGTCTAACATCAGAGAACCGCCCAACACCACCGACACTACACAATTCACCACACTTGAGATCGATGCCGCCATCCGGAAACTGAAAAGGGGGAAGGCGCCAGGCATTGACGCAATGGAACCCGAAATAGTACAAAGGGCCTGGCCCATACTACACGCGGAAATCACCCAACTGTACAACACGTGTCTCTCCTCGGCAACATTTCCAGTAAGAGAAGGTGTTCTGCGCACTGAGGGGGGAGAGACTTTTAGTTTCGACAGACGCTAACGCGCAATCCTCGCTCTGGAGCCCTCGAGGCACAGACGAGAAAGGAGCTCAATTCGAGACTCTGATAGCGGCGTTTAGCATGGACGTTGTGAACGACGCAGCTCAACCACCTACCTTCTGGACGCCAACCGGGTCGTCATACATCGACGTAACCCTGGCGTCGCCTTCCATGTCTCCGTTCATCAGGAGCTGGAACGTAAGGTGTGCGTGGACGACCAGCGACCACAACGCCGTTGACATTAGGTTGCGGGCACCCAGAGCCGCGACGGGGAATCGCGGAGTCGCGAACTCTCGGTTCGACACTCGTCGAGCCGACTGAGAGCGATTCTCCGAGACCCTGTCCGATCTTTCACGATCAAGGCTCGAAGTCCTGAGCCTGGAGTCAGCGGAGGAAACCATAGGAATGGCAGAAACGCTCACAGACATCATCAAGGATGCCTGCACCGCGTCGATGCCGAGAAAGCGTAGATTTAGAAAGTCCAATCCGTGGTGGACGAAAGAGCTGACGGGCATGAAGAAGGCTGTCTACCGAAAGAGGCGTGCCTTCCAGAAGGAAAGAAATGAGTCCTCACGCCTCCTAAAACTGCTGGAGTACCGCACTTCGTTGCGGAACTACAGCACGGAGGTGAAGAGGGCGAAATTCGAGAGTTGGCGAAACTTTGTGTCGTCGTACGGGAACACGGAGCCTTGGGGCATCGTGTACAAGCTGCAAGCGAACAAGCTCCGTGTCGAGAGGGTGCTCAGCACCCTCCGGCGAGCTAACGACAACACCATGAGCGCGGTAGAGACAGCCAACACCCTTCTGGAAGCACACGTCCCGGACGACCGGACAGAAGACGACACGCCCGCGCAGCAAGAAGTTAGAGAGAACGTGCGAATCGCGCTAAACACCGCGGACGCCTCTCCGTTTTCACCGCACGAGGTCGTGGATGCGATTCGCACTTTCGGAAACGATAAGGCACCAGGGCCGGACCTTATCGAGGTCCGAGCGCTGAAGGCCGCCGCGAAAGTAGTGTTAGGACAGTTAGTTCGCCTTTTCAACGGGTGCCTTCGCTGGGGCGTCTTTCCCCCCACCTGGAAGGAGGGCTCCCTCAGAGTGCTCCTGAAGGGAGATGGCAAGGACGTGAAGGACCTGAAGTCCTACCGACCGATCTGTCTCCTCTCCATCGTAGGGAATACCTTCGAGAAGCTCCTTAAGAGCCTACTCGAACAGACGGCGATGGCAACGGGACGCATCTCCAGCAGACAGTACGGCTTCATGCGCGGAAAGTCGACTGAAGATGCAATTGTCGAGCTGCGCCGCATGGTTGATGCCATGGAGCATCGGCATGTGATAGCGCTGCTATTCGACATTTCCGGAGCCTTCGACAACGTCTGGTGGCCCTTAGTTTTGAAGAGTCTTAGGGGCCGAGGCTGCCCGCGCAACGTCTTCGAAGTGGTCTCCAACTACTTCGAGGACCGCAAAGTCAGTCTCACCGTCGGGACGGAAAGAGTTTCCAAGCGCGCGACGAGGGGGTGCCCACAAGGCTCCGTCCTTGGCCCGGCGTGCTGGAACCTGATGTTCGACGATCTCCTGAGGTCTCTCGAGGCCTCAGTCGAGAATAGATTCGCCGCCTACGCGGACGACCTCATCGTCCTCGTGGGCGGAAACTGCCGTAGAGACCTAGAGATCGAAGGTCAACGAGTTGTTGACCTGATCCTAGGTTGGTGCAGATCAGCAAAGTTAGAGATCTCCGAAAACAAATCCGAGGCGATTGTCCTGCGCAACGGATATATCGAGAGAGATAGGATAGGCCGGCGGGGAGGATCGCGCCCAGATCGAAAACGAACGGCAGTCCGCGCTTCAAAGCTAGACCACCGACCATTCGGATCGGAAATAAGCCCTTAAGATTCAAACCCTTCGTCAAGTACCTCGGCGTCCACTTTGATAGGGGCATGGGTGTTCGAACCCACTGCAACTATATAAGTGACAAGGTCGGCTCGCTCTTCGCGAAGCTGGGTAGAATGGTAAGGCGTGAATGGGGGCTCCGCTTCGGGGCGCTCTCCGCCGTGTACCGTGGGGTTTTCATCCCGGTGGCAACGTACGCTGCCGCCGGGTGGGCCGACCGGTGCACGGAGGGGGAGCTCAGGGTGCTGAGAGCTGCACAGCGCCGTGCTCTCATCGCGATGACCGGTGCATACCGCCGGTAATCGTGGGACAGCATGTGCCTGGTGGCCGGTGCTACACCCATTGACGTCAAGCTCAGGCAAACCAAAGCCTTGTACGAGACGCGTAAAGGTAAAGACGCCAGACTAGGTAGCATCGTCGTTCCGGCGGGGGCCGACGATGCAAAACATAGGTTAGCGGTCGAGGCGTACAAGGTGTGGCAATTCATGTGGAATTCTTCCCACAAGAGCCGCACCACCTACGCCTTCTTCAAAAACATAGAGGAGAGAGTGGCGGCCAAGTGGACGAAACCGAACCACTACACCACGCAAGTCCTCACCGGCCACGAAAACTTCCGGTCGCGCCTACGCGCGTACGGAGTTTCCGACGGTGAGGGATGCGCGTGTGGTCACGGATCGGACACGGTCAATCACTTCCTCCTCGACTGTCCTAATTTCGAACCGCAGAGAGAAGCTCTCCGCGAGGTAGTACCAGCCGGAGACTGGAAATGGCCGGAAGCGGCACAACACTTCGTGTCGTCTCCAGAGGCATTCCAGGTCTTCTCCGACTTCTGTAGGGAAGCCCTTTGGCTAAAGGGCTTCATGTAGGCAATCCCAGACACCTGTACTCCCCAGGACCCGGAAGGGGACGACTCACGTCCCCATCAACAACCCCACAAACTCCTATCCATCCCTCCCAACTCCCATCCTTCCTCCTAGGTCTTCGCTTAGTGCACGCGAGGCGTCGCGTCACGAGTTCGCCTCCCCGTGGTTCCCCGTGGGCGCTAGTGAAAGGAGGGTAAAACCAGAATTTCGCTAGCGGCTAAAGAACTCGTCCATTGCAAACGGCTCAATGGCACGTGCGGATTTTTCCTTGGCCCCTCTCCTTGACAGTGGTTGGACTGGGGGTAGATGGCAGCTTAGCTGTGTATGCCCGTAAGGGCGAGGTAACATATCCGCGTCACCCTCGCGGTGACCGGATTCACACTAGATGCCCGTTCTGCAATTGGTGTACCTTTGGTGGTGATATGATGTTGTACGCCGTGTTTTTGGTACGCTTTGGAGTTCTGCCTTGTGATTGAACTAAATTCTTTTAGCAGTGTTGAAAAACTGTTAGTCTTACCTATTGTAGTCACTGTTGGTTGAGTCGAATTTGTGACTTTTCCAACTGAAAATAGGTGTGTTTGACTATCAATCAGTCGTTTATTTTTTATGTCGACCAGGAGGCTGTAGTGACCTATAAAATCTGCTCCTAGGATGGCTTTGGATGTATCAGCAACGATGAATCTCCATGAGAACTGTCTCCGAAGACTCAAGTTCACAGAGAGCAGCTGTTCACCATACGTGTTTATGGGTGTTCCATTTGCTGCATACAGTTTAACATCGTTGTCTATTCTTCTTTTGCAGTGCAGAGACTTTGGTATGCATGATACGTCGGCTCCTGTATCTACCAAATATCTCTTGCCTGTTTGTTTGTCGCTTATGATTAGGCGGTTTTTTACGTTAGTACCATCCTGCAACGCCTCAATACGGGATAGTGGGTTTAGTTTCCCTGACTCTTCCTTTTATCGGGTCCTTTCCATTGGCAGGGTTGTCTGCATTTCCACGAGTTCTCGCCGAACTTCCCGTGGAAATAGCATAGTCCGTCGTCTCTAGTTCGACTCCTTGATTTCGAACTATATCTTCGGATTTTGTTGCATTCCGGTCGTCGTCCTCTGTGGGTGTCGCGGACTAATGCTTCGAGTTGAGCTATTCGCTTGGTAAGCTCAGCTATTTCCAAGCTTGGACCGGGGTCACGTGGTCGGGCTTCCTCCTTAACGTGGGGCGCAATGGCCGCTAGCTCGTATTGCGACGATCTTTCGATCGTTTTGTCGGCGAGCAGAGCTAATTTTTCCGTTGAGACTCCTTCGATCACGGACAGGACCTCTTGTACTCGGGCAGGGTCATTTCTCGCAGTAGTTCCGATGGTCTTTTGTTCTGTAGATCTATTCCCGACAGCAGCTGCCTCAATTGCGTCTCTTCGGACGCTGCTAAACGCGAGATGAGAGCCTCTTTTACCTGAATATACGAGTCGTCCGTCGGAGGTGCAGCTATAACGTCGGCAACCACTTTCATTGATGCGGTATCTAGGTGCCTGATTGCCGCAGCGCATTTTACCGCGTCTGATTTTACTGTATAGGCCGCGAATTCACATTCGAGCATGGCAAACCATAGCTTGGGTTCTTCCCGCCAAAAAATAGGAAGCGTCGCGTTCCTGAACTCACCGCGATTTCCATTTTTCCTTCTTCGTCGGCCATCTTAATTTCCCGGGTTTCGGCACCAATTAATATGTGGCGGATTGATTGGTGTTAGGTTCTCTTATATTGATTCTCTGAGAACTGGGATCGATGGCGCGTCGGTAATAAGGAAACACGTGGTTTTAGCCTAACTTGTAACGTACTTTATTTCACGTTATGCGTACGTCTATACGCGTGGGAGACTGGTATTAGACTGAGAGAGAGTCTAGTGGTTTGCGTAGCAACAGCTAGTTACTAAGTTGTAGGTGGCGCTGTGTGCCGCTTGTACGGGCGTACGCCACACGCGTCCTCTCCATGCGACACCTAGCGGCAGAGCCCAGTAGATAGGGACAGTAGGGAATCTCGTTAATCCATTCATGCGCGTCACTAATTAGATGACGAGGCATTTGGCTAAAAAAAAAAATTTATTCCTTTATTACTTGAAAATCGTACAATCATATAACAAGGGAATACTTATACCTTATGAGGTAGCACAATATTCAGGGGGACCTTACAATTTCTAACCCACCCCCACGCGCCTAACCGTTGTAATCCTGGAGTACATGTTGAAGGCGGCCAATGTTCCCATGATGGCCCTGCTTGAGAGAACCTTGAGTTCCTTCTTCCGTATGATACCCAAGTTGAGTAACCCCTGAGCGGACTTAGGACTCCATACTCCCCTCCACGAGATCGTAATGGACAGGTGGCGTACGTCAGAGCTCTGTTCCTTTTGTTTGATTCCAGCTGTGAGGCTAGTGTTGTCGGAATAATAGTGGATCTTTCTCTGATGCGCCCCGTCCAGGTCTGTTTGTTCGCTGACCACTTGTGCGTCTAAGACCAGCGTCGTTCTACCCATTGTCGCGACCAAGTCCGGTTTCCATATACCTTCGTCCGTAAGGTATGTCGGTTCCGTTTGGACTTGGTAACCTTGATGTCGGAGGTTCTTGGCTGTGTAGGCAACAATGGCATCGTGCCTGCGAATACGCATCCCGTGCGTACGATGGCAGTGTTGAACGACGTGGTTTAGCGTTTCAAGTGCGGAGCATCCTGCTCTGCAGTAGCGGTCAGCTTGCCTCCCTCTTGTTGTCCTGGATCGTGTGGGGAGTGCTGCTATCCTGGTTCTCGTGAAGTTGATGAAGTCCTTGCCCGTCAGGAGTCGGGTACCATCTCCAATCCACGCGTGTTGTTGTGGAGTTTCCCTTTAACCTATCAGCCCACGTCCGTCGATGGAAGAGTGCAGTCGTTTCCTCCAGAGGTCCCCAATGTGAGCCGATTCCGTTATCACCGCGTCGCCGTCCTTGAGTCGTCGTAGGCACTTAGTGATTTCGTTGTCCAGGAAGGCGTCCGTTGGATCGTTTCGGAATTGGTCATGGCCTTGCCGAAGCGCTCGCAATCTTCCCAGTCTCAACACAGGTGCCAACCATCGTAGGGAGGGGATGCCGAGTCCTCCGTCCCTGATGTCCGCGTGTATGTATGCGGTTGGCACGTCGTGTGGGAGATTTAGCCACTTGCGCACGGACGCTCGGATCATCATGTCGACTTTCCTGAGTGTCCCTATCGTTATATCCCCGAGTGCTAGGTGGTAGTACACCCGGGGTATAAGATCTGTGCGCAATGCGTACAGTCTTTGTTGTGGCTTGAGGGGCGCTTTGGCAAGGCAGGCCAGTCCTGGTCCGATCACTTCGTGCGGCCGACATCGTGCTCTGCCCTGGGCGGTGAATTTGATCCCCAGGTATTTCAGTTCTTCCCCTCGCTTCAAAGTCCGAAGTTGCTGTTGGTCGTGGTAGAACTTGGTATCGACATCAACTGCTGTCTTCTTAATGTGGCCATTGGCTTTAATGCCAATGGTCAGACATTTCCCTGGATTGATGTCCATCCCACATTGTCGAAGAAAGGATCCAGTTGTGTCGACCAAGTTCTGCAATCCTCGGGGCGTTTCGGCGAAGAGAATGATGTCGTCTGCGAAGGCGGCTGCGTTGATACACTCACCTCCTATCCTACAGCCTATGTCCGGGGACAGTCTCTGTAGGAGGAGGTGGGTGACCATGTTGAATATGGTTGGCGACAGTGGATCACCTTGTTTGACTCCCCTACCAGGTGTTATGGGGGAGGATTTCCAACTCTCGCCTTCCAGTGTCGTGGTGCCGTCGTTGTATGTTGCGGTGATGTACTCGGTCATTTCATTGGGGACTCCCATGGTTTCCATGACTGATGATAGAGCGGCGTGCGATATTGAATCGAAGGCCTTCCGGACGTCGATCGAAGCCAGGTACAAGTTCTTGAAACTTCGGTGGTGGTGTTTCAAGATCGCGTCGAGGAGAAAGGTGTTGTCGTTGCACCCGTCCGTATTCCTGAATGCCCTCTGGCGTTCATCAATGTTGATGGCTTTTGCCAGTCGGGCGGCCAGAATACGGTGGAGGCATCTGACCAATACGGACGGGATGGTGATCGGCCTGAAGTCGGCTGGCTCCGTGGCTGCATCGTTCT